>NC_071098.1:8137142-8439285 GCF_027358695.1 Spea bombifrons
AGCTCCCAGTGTCATAATATTTATTAAAAATAGAAAAAAAAAAGAATAAAAGTTACCCGCACATTAAATATATAATAGAATTTAACTTTAACCAAAGATGAAATTATTGCTAAATAGTCTTATTGCCAATCCAGGTCTAATTATAGCTGTGAGAGAGTTTTTTGTTTGTTTTTCTGGACTATAAGAATTGTTCTATTTTACTTTGTGATTATTTTTTTTTTTAGATAAGGGAAGCTTACCTGCAGTTTATGATTACCATTGCAAAAATGGTACGTGAGGACAAGAACCTGACGAAAGACGACAGCTTTGTTCAAGAAGAAATGAGCCGTGTGATGGATCTGGAAACAGACATAGCAAAGGCAAGCGTTGATCCTATATATTTAAAATCTCTGGGAAATTTAACGATTAATGTTTAATGCAAGACTATCAACATCCAGTCTAAAAGCACCAGAAACAAGTCGTATTTTTTATATTAATAGATAAATAGATAGATAGATAGATTGCTCGATACATACATAGTTACATAGATAGATAGATAGATAGATAGATAGATAGATAGATAGATAGATAGATAGATAGATAGATAGATAGATACAAAGATAGTTACATAGATAGAACGATACATTAAATTTGCAAGAAAAATTAACATTTTATTCTTTATTTTTTTTTCAGGCAACAGCCCCGTCAGAGGAACGCAATGATGTCACCTTGTTGTATAACAAGATGACCCTTGTCGAGTTCCAGCAAAAATTTGCACTAGATGTAAATCATCCTCATAATTTGTTACACTTCAAATATATGTATATTTGATTTGCATTTTTGAGTCATGTGTATTGATCTGTGAATTCTGGTAAATAGTGCATTATTCTATTGAAATCTCTATATCAATGTCACAAAAAGCCCCTATAACAACAAAGAACCCACTGGACGTACATAGCCCTGGCTAAGTGATCCTTTGGTAAATATACTAAATATAATAGCAACATTGTCAATATAGCTGCATCATAATGCATTTTGCAAATATTTAATTCCCAGCCCTTCATTGTATTATAAGATAATTATTGTAAGATAATTAAAGGCCAGTTTTTAATGTTTAAAAAATGATTTTTTTCGAGATAAAGTAGTTTCATTTGAGTACCTGTTTTACATGACGGTCTAACAAAAAGTGGATACATCGATAACTTATACTAACTGATACTATACTAATAATAACAGTATGTGATACAATGTAATTGTAGAACATTTCCGTTTATACAAAAAATATTCTACATTTTGTAAAATATGTTTTTTTTCCAATAGGATTTCAACTGGACCGGTTTCGTACAAGGAGTTATGGCCTCTGTAAATATTCAGCTCCACTCAGACGAGGAAGTGGTGGTTTATGGGGCTCCTTATTTACATCAACTAAAAACTATTCTATCCAACTATTCAGCCAGGTAAGGAGTCTTGAATAATTTATGAAAAATATGGATAAATCTGCCTTTTGCAACCTTTTGATTAATAATTGGACTTCGCAAATTAGCATTGAAGTCATTTAAATATTGTTCAAATTTCAGTGACTTGAGTCGGTTTTTAATCTTTTAGATTTAATATTTATACTTTAATATGGTTAGCATGTTTGCTTGTTTTTATTTTTTTTGGCTTGAATCACTAATAGTGGTAAAGAAATAGAAATAAGACGCGTAGCCTTTCTTCACCTCATCAACTGATCTAAAACTCTATCATGTAGCTAATATAAAAGTATGGTTTTTTTCATGGTGAAAAAGTTAGTTTTCTCCAGTATTAATTTAGAATGTTTACAGTGTTTTGACAGTTCTACACTTTTATTATATTTTCTCAGCACTCTACAAAATTACCTTGTGTGGCGACTTGTTATTGACCGAGTCAGCAGCTTAAGCAGACGTTACAAAGATGCTCGGGCGAATTACAGGAAGGTATTATGGGTTTTTTATGGATAACATGCCAATTTGTAGGCCTATGTGGCAGTTTAATATTGGACCAGAATATTCTGCGAACTCAATATCGGTCGATGCTGAGTACACACTCACTTTGTAGAACTTTAAATCAGAACCACAACCAAACTGGGTGGGAAGTCCTCTCCGTCTGGAAAAGAAGAGCAGCTTTCCATGCATTCTGTATCAAACTGCAAAAGTTCCAAATTGCAGAGCATTCCAGACTAGTTTAGCTGCCAACTCAAGCAAGGTTGGGGTTTTTTTTGTTACCAAGGATTGTTAACATGGAGTCTTTTTAGTTCAACTCGTCTCATAGTGGATAGACCCAATAATCCTGGAGATTGATTCCGTTCCATATTAGCACTTCCTAATACTCCCTGATGGATGCTTTGGTCATAATTTATATAATTCCTTCACAGGCACTGTATGGAACAACACTAGAAGAGGCTCGATGGAGGGAATGCGTGAGCTATGTTAACAGCAACATGGAGAATGCCGTAGGAGCCATGTATGTCAAAGAAACATTTGCTGGTGAGAGTAAGAGAATGGTGCGTATCTTTTAAATTCTCATGGCACTCATTCATAAATGTATATTTTCGTATAACACAGGGGCAAACTGGCCGCTTTCATGCCAGATGAACCAAATGACAAGTGACTTTCCAATAAGGTCAATACACATTGAACAGGTTTTCCCCAACAAGCAGCATCCAATAAAATGGTCTCCAGGGAAGTAGAACATAGAGAAGAGATTCACTACTGATGGAACGTCTTCTAAAAAGCTGTGTTTTACTCTATAGACACCACCTTTGGCCAAATACAGAACTGAACATACAGAACTAAAAATAATAGCACCAAGAACCAATACTTGGGAAAATCATTTAAGTAGGAAAGTCTTCACAGACCAACCCCAGCCACTGTATATTGTAAAAATAATGTTCCTCGTAAGGGTCAGGAAAGGGGTATGGCCAGAATGAGGGGGACAAGGCTATCCATGCACGGGGAGTTCTAGTCCCAGAGAGTAAAGGTGGGTTTCACTTGGAGACTCTGGGTGAAACCTGTTAACTCCCTAGATATGTCCATGATGCCTCCAGACCTTTCATGTGGTATGTATCAAATGTAACAACTGTCAACCAAAATAATCTCTAGATTATCTTTATTGTTTGCTCGTGATTCTTCCAGATCAGCGACCTCATAAATAAAGTCCGTGAAGTATTTATAGAGACCCTGGATGAACTGCAGTGGATGGATGGGATGTCTAAGGAAAAAGCCCAAGAAAAAGCAAGTAAAACAGAGTCTGTTTGTGGCTTGGGGCAATTGCAGAATTTCTAGACATAGAAACATTGTATCTAACATCAGATAAGGTCCTCTTGACCCATGAAGTCTTCCAGTTCTCTCTCATTGAACTAGAAAGACAAAGCTTGGGGCTAATTGCCCACTAAACTGGATTAGGGTTGTACAGCGGTGACCACGGTGGATATGATAAAGATGTGTGGGGCTGAAAGCTGAATGCATGCAATTGCAGGTTACTGAATACCGATGTAGATCTCTCATAGAACTGTTAATAAAAAAGTTGTTTCTGCTATAAAAGTGCTAGAATTCGAGGTTTAGCATAAGGGACCTGTGGTGGCACCTTGAGATGGAGTGATCAGTGGGTCTGGAGTAAGCTTCTAGAGCAAAGTGTTAGAAGAGAGGCCATCAACAGAAATATTCTGTAGGTTACATTATATGATTTCCAAAGCATCAAATATACGGTAGAACGCGCTATGAAAAAGACATGTCATTTTATATTACAACAAAATTAAAGCCCAATAATGATGTTATTGTTCATGTTATATAATGAATATCATGGTGAAATAAACTCTCTATTTTAGCCATCGCTGATACAATTAAACCATGCAACATTTTACAGAACACGTGTGCAAAGCTGACGTATTTGTGTCACCTTCTAGGCAACAGCCATTAAGGAGCAAATTGGGTACCCGGACTATATTTTGGAAGATCAAAACGATAAGTTGGATCAGGAGTCTGCAGCAGTGAGTTAACGTTTGTCAAAATTGTAAAATTGCAGTATTATTGTTTCTTGGAATTTTACTGTGCCTGCAATATATGTATTTTGGGTTATTTTTTTCTATTTTTTTGCAATAATTGTGTATTTGAACCGCCCCAGGGGCTATATTTGATGCCAAAGTACTTGTGGACCATACATTTTTATTTCATCCCATGGAGCTTGAATTTTTTTTTTAATTATTCGTGTAAAGTGCATTTCAAAATAGTGTTTACACAATAAAATAGTGTAACCTGTGTAATTCCAAATGTTTTAAGCTAGCTGATTGAGCTAATCAAACAAAGCAAATTCATTATCAATAAATAAATAATTTTCATTTCAATGTTCTTATCATCCTACTTTTTAGAGGGAAGAATAAAAAAGTCAGCAATTTTATTATTTCTTACACAGCGTTAAAATGCTGTTATTTTAAGGTGGAAAAAAATAAATAAAAAGTTATTCTTGATTTTAGGGGGGGGGGAAACAGCACTCGGGTGAAAGAAGGACAATTTACGTTAAAATCAAAAGGTTCTGAAATTGCTTTGATTGTCATTTCATTTGATACCTGGAGTTCGCGTGATCTTGCAGAGGTCAGGGAAATGCGAGGGCTTTCTCTTGATTTGCAGCCTCTCAAGCGGCCCTTGTGACAGCTCTAAGCAGCTCCTTGGGATGCTTTTATAGCTACTGGAAGGTCACAGCATAATTGCAGTGCTTCTAATAAATCAAACCGATTTAAAGTCAGCTTGACAAACGTAATGGCTTTCGAAAAAAAAAAAACCCAGCACAATTTGTCTAGTGGAGAGCATAAAATACAGCGTGTTTAACAGTTTGCTTCTTCTTACAGCTAAACTTCAGCGAGGACCAGTACTTTGAAAATATATTGGAGATTTTAAGGGCCGGAGCACAAAAAAGCCTTAAAAAATTGAGAGAACCGGTTGATCAAGACGCGTAAGTACTCCGGTCTCACGACAGTTCATCATCTTCATATACTCCAAGATATCACTGACTACATTGATCCAAAAGTAGGCGAACAATAAATCCCTCGTGTCTTCGTGACTCAACGGGCAATAAAAAAGAATCCATTAATCAACAGGATTTCAATAAAAACGTATAGCCATTAATACCCGTCCAATCAATAGTTTAGTCAATGCTTTAAAAAAAAGTGCAGTCACCCTCTTAATTTCCAGTGCATTCCACAGTTTTACAGCCCTCACTGTAAAGAAAGAAAGTTAGTCTTTTGCTATCTGCTTTGTTCTATTGATCTCCATCTCTGTCTGAATGATTTGAAATCCAAATAAAGTGACTCATTCAGTCAGTTAGTACAGGTAGTTATTATAGGCAGTCATCTCTCTATAGGTTTTAAGTGGCAAGCAGGTAAGACGGTGTATTCAAAAGAACCGGGAGCCTTGATTATATTAAATACCATCAGAGAGACGTTATAAGTTGTATAGTTGTGTTTTGACTTCACGTAGTTACACATGGTATCCACAAATAACTCCTGGACATTTAGGGGGGGTTCGGGGAAGCCTCACGCACACTTTATTTGGCAATAACAAAAGGTCGGAGATACTTGGACATGAATTGAGATCCTGATAAATACCATCTTGATGGGTAAATAAACTACAGATGGTTGTCTTGGTTGACATAAAAGATGTTAAGGTGTTTAATAAACAGTCTAAATTAATATAAATGATTAATATGCATCTAAAGCTAAAAGAATCTAATTTCTGCCAAGAAAACAAAGTGATTAATGATTCACAAAATGTATAAAAATGGGAACAAAAGTTACAATTATGTTTCAGAGCAGCTACTCTCAAACTCATGCAAACCGGGACTGAATTCTGCATTCAAAACAAAAGATTTGGTTATTTTTGACGGATACAAAGACCAATCATTTTGGTCAGCAAACAACAGCTTGAGTTATTTTTATAAATAAATTAACAGCTTTCAACTAAAAAAGCTCAAAACAGCAACTTGTAAATTCAGCTTGTTAATCAAGTTCCTTGTGCGAGTCAGAAGCCTATTTGGCCATCAAGTAGGTAGGGCAGCCCAGTCAAGTCACCTGCTTTTGAAGAAGTTGGGTTCATTTTTGAGCTAAAACAATTCTTAATCTTTACTCACGTGGAATTAGCTCGAGTTTCTGTGAACAGAGCACCTTCATATGCTTCTCATCACAAAACTATGGGAGTTGGCAGCCTCATCAACTTTTACTATAGTCAAGTTAGCATAGTAGGTACACAATTTCCGTCAATGGAATTGACCTGGGCTTTCAACTAAATGGAATCCAAAATCCTTTTCCAAGAGAACCCTGATCATTCTGTGCAGAATCCCTAATTGTTTTTATCTGAATGCAGTAACAACTGGTAACTGTTCGATGACATGTTCCTTCGGTGTGGAGCTGTTCTCTGCAGTTCTCCATGATGAATTTATTAAGGTTACATGGCTCCAGATGCCATGTAATCTGTCCAAGTTAAAGTGTTGAGCCTTTGAAACATAGAAACATAGACTATGCCAGCAGACCCATTCACTCCATCTAGTTCGCCTATTTTTCCTAGATATTGAGACCTTAACCAGTCCTTGGTCTTGTTTTTTATTGAGGATAGCTTGATCCATATTATAATTATAAAATTAAAATTATAAAAGTATCCACATGTTTTTCTGGTCTAGACACAATACACAATTTCCAGTTATGTCAAAACGGCTGCCTTGTTTATGATTGTTAAAAATAAAACATATATTGTAATGGATTGTTACTGCATTTTTATATTTTATATTTATTTTGATGCTGCCTGATATCTGCAATAAATAAATTTCTGAAACGGTATGCCATATGTATAGATTAAAGATTATAAAATTAACAATAAGGATTGTTGTTATTATTAATAATCACCATGATACTTATTATTATTATTATTATTAGCATATTATTCTGCATTAAACTGTTCATTCTTGTTAATTTCTCTAAACGTTAGTTGGATTATTGGAGCTGCAGTGGCCGATGCCTTTTACTCACCAAACCGAAACCAAATAGGCAAGTAAAAAGTAAATTTAATTTACTTTCTTGATGTGGATTCCATAATAATACATTATTAGTGATACATTTTACATCTTTTAACGTCTTTTTTGACATTTTTTTAAAAAAAGAACGTTCACATGGTGAAGAAAGGCTCTGTTTTAGGGTTTTCTTGGCTAAATTGTGATTTTACCCAGTAATCTAATATTGGTGTTCGCTCAAAAATCTTATGAGAAGAGCCCACACAATGCACATGACCCGTACTAAAGATATGATGTATGTCCTGACATCATGAATTGTCACATGACATTATGCAGCATGATACTCATGACTTATATATTGGTGGAAGGCCAGCATCAGTAAAAATATGTAACCCACGCCACCTGGCACTGACCCTCCTGGCCTTTGTCTGGTTTGCCAGATGGCCAGTGCGGACCTGGACTACAAAGTTGCATCAGAGGGGTCTACTGGTCGAGTATGATTTGCACCTACGAAGCTTTTTACTAGGAGAGATATCGCTGAAAAGTGATACAAACATTCTGTTAAATTAAAGGTGGAAAGAGATTTAGCCCACACAGCATTTTCTCTCTCTTTGAAAATTCCGTTTTCAATTAAAAAGCTATTTTAAGCTCATAGGGAGGCTTTTGTTATTAGAGAGACGGATTGTTTTTAATTCCACAAGGGACATGTCCTCTTTTATTACCTTAAGTAGCAATTAGTTGAAATATTTCTTTGTGAGTTTTTTTTAAAGACAAAACACTTTGCTAAATATAGTATTGGTGTTTTATAAATCTGACCTATGATAGCAGAAGAAACATACAAAGCATGCAGTATTTTAAGTTAACCCTTAATATACAATTCATCTAAAAAAAAAAAGATTTGGTTGAAAAATGGAATCGTACTTAACATTGGAGATACTCATTTTCCTTGAGCATGCTTACTAATTTCTAATGTCCTGACACCGGGACGTTTAACTGTATGTTGTTGTATGTAGGTCCTCTTCCAATGCCTTTGGTTTTAGGGCAGCCAAAAGACTGCCAGGATGGGTCCAGCATATTTTAGACAGTCGGGAACATTTCAGCGGGACTCTCTTAGAGACTCCAAACTCACCTCAATGGATAGACCCAGTGGGGTTTTTATAGAAAGCCTTAATTCCCAATTTCACCTTTTGGGCAATTATCCATTAAGCATTGAATTTCCTAGGTTTCCTTGAGTCTAATTCTGCGAGTGTTTGCTCAATCTACAGAGCTCGGCTCAGATGTGGATACATTATGAGACTTATGAGACTTATGAGTCTTTCTTACACATAAGGAAAGAATGGTATTCTGTTTGGAAGTGCTCTGCAATGTTCAATCTAAACTAAGTCTTCTGTGTCTCACTTTACATCCTCCTGGCAAAGAAAATTGATCTGACTTTATACAAATTCTGTATTTCACAGTCTTTCCTGCCGGCATCCTTCAGCCTCCATTTTTCAGTAAACATCAGCCGCAAGCCTTAAACTTTGGTGGCATCGGAATGGTTATTGGGCATGAAATCACCCACGGATTTGATGATAATGGTAATCTTTTTTAAGATAAAGCAGTTTAAGACCTTTAATTCACTTTCCATGAATCAAAGGTTATACAGAAAGAAACAGAATGGTGGGGTTAAATAATAGTTTTAGCAAAATAATAGTAGTAACAAAATGTGGTGGTTTCTATATATAATTTATGGTATATGTACAATTTTAAAATGTTTTTTTTTTTTTTGTTAACCATTAATATTATGTTAATATGCCTGTCCAATCACATTGGGGTCCTGGAAGAATTGCTTCATCGGCACTATTTTCTAGAATAGGCATTCATTTAAAGTTGCTTGTACCATATAATCAAGGCTGGGTTATGGATTCTGAGAAGCATGCATGAGCTGTATTATTATTATTATTATTATTATTTTTTATAAAACTCCCAAACATTAGCCAGTCAAAGCACTATGACTCTAAATATCTGGCAATAAAAAATACACTTAATATGCCATTATGGACATAAATCCTATCGGAAACATGCAAAGTTTCTGATGGACTTCAAGTATAGCAGACAGAGATATGCAAATATGACCGTATGTGATCCCTTACCAGCCTTGCATTTACTGTATAGGTAGCTTTAAGTACTGCACAGGGTTAAATTCAATACTACGTGGCGTTCCACCATCATACATCCATTTGGATCTCGTTTCATATCTGGCGCTGACATTTTCATTGATATTCATAAGTTTAATGTAAACGTTTAATGAGAAAATGACGAACTTCTCTTATGGAGAGAAAAAATATCATCGATGTAATGGTGCCGGCACAGGACACGATTAAAGTTATAAATGGTTTCTTTATCCCGAAACAGGGCGAAATTTTGACAAGGATGGTAACATGTTTGACTGGTGGAGCAACTTCTCTGCCATGCATTTCAAGGACCAGTCACGGTGCATGGTGTATCAGTATGGGAACTACACTTGGGAACTGGCCGGAGGGCAAAATGTAAGCATTAATATGAGATTTGTGCCGGGTGTACATTAATGCACAAAAAACATTGTCTTTTATTTTACCCTATGAAAAAATATTTTATAAAAAAATAAATATTTATTAAATAGGAGATAACAATCGTCACAGCCTCTTAATTTCCTGAATGGTAGATTTTACAATAAAATGTAGTCATGAAATCTGTATTAATGGGGGAGCAGATTAGTTACATGTATCAAGCCCTTCATCAATAAGAGCTGCAATTACAACCACAGAGTTGGGATTGTAATTCCTCCCCAAGTTGAGCCTCCTCTGGGGAAAGAGTTTGCTGGGAGATGGTACCGGGTAATTAATCACAGGTTTTGCCCAAAATATCTTAATAAAAAGCATGGGGGGTCAGAATTATCAATACAGAGAGCAATTCAAGGCTAAACTTGTGCAGCAAGTATTAAATAATACATAAATAATATACCATACTTAACGTGGCTATTGGCATTAACCACTTGTTTTCCATTTTCAGGTCAGTGGCATCATTACATTAGGGGAGAACATTGCGGATAACGGAGGAGTCAGACAGGCATACAAGGTACAATATCTCATTCTTCAATAGGTAGAGGTGTATGATCGAAGTGTCATCATCATTAATGGTCTCAGTAGCTTAAAAGAGACGGATTTTTAATTCAGTCGCTGCTCCAGTTCTTCATGACTTTTAGTTTCACCTAAGCGCTCTCTCTCTCTCTCTCTCTCTCTCTCTGTCTATCTCACTTCTTATTTTCCTACCTTTCTGCTTTGAGTAACTTTATTTACATAAATAAACTGTTTCATATCTCCCAAGTGACCCTTTTAGCATCTAAATATTTTTGTTCCTCTTTCATAACAGCTCAGAATGTTTTATAGAAAAAAAATTGGGAACAAATTAAACATAAAGCACATTTTAGGAGAGCTGTTATGTAATGTGAAAGATATAGGGCTTTATAACTAGACATTGCCCGCTGTGCCAGACCTTCACTTGGCTCCCATTATCTTTCAGAATGTAACTTCTTACCTACAGAGCCCTAAACAACTCTGCACCCCTATAGCTCCATTCTCCTCTCTTAAACCATTATCGCTTCTTCCAACTTCTTCTGCAGGACGTTATCTGTTATTCTTCCTATTATATAAACACTCTGTAACAACCCATCTGTTCAGAGAAGCTTACAATCTATCCTAATAAATAAACCATCCCCCACACAGAGACCATCTGTCCCCCCACCTTTCAGATCTCCAGACCACTTCTTCAGGTGGTGCTCCCTTCTGTTTCATTCCCCCTCAACCTTTGCAAGGACAGGGTGATTGTAAGCTCACAAGGGCCGGGCCCTTTACTCCTTCTGTAGCAGAATACCTTAGCGTGTGTTAAATGCGTTGTCTATCGTGCATTTCTCTGGTTACATTTCAGGCGTATTTAAAATGGGTGGAAAGGAACGGAAAGGAGCCGAAACTACCTGGCCTGGACCTGACCTACAAGCAGCTTTTTTTCCTGAATTTTGCACAGGTAAATATATCTGCTGGCTTTTACCCAAAGGTACCATGAAACTTAAAATACGCCACCATCGGTCTACATTTATATTGTCCACACCTTAAACACTTATTGAACATAACGTTCTATCATATGCCGTGACATGATTTTGAGTAATTCTGGAGAGTTGGTTTACCAAATTGGCAAAAAAAATGTTTTAAAACTATTTCAAACACGTTCCGATAAAGATTATTTCAATAAATTAAAAATGATAAGAACTTCCAAAGAGATAAAGCTCATCGCAAAATAAATGTTCATGTCAAACACGAGATGAGTCATGGTGATTTTAGAGTATATGCTGCGATTAAAAAGAAAAAAACTCATAAAAACTGCCTGGAGATCATCTGTTCTGGATAATTCGATGATTCTGTAGTCCTACAGTATTCAGTACTGAGAAATAATGAACGATTTTGTACCTAGGTGTGGTGTGGATCATACAGACCGGAATATGCCAGACACTCCATAAAGACAGATGTTCATAGTCCGTTCAAATACAGGTGAGTGTAAAACATTTTCTGGTTTCTATACACGTTGGGTTCTGTGTCCCAATTTATAATATGTATATAATTCAGGCAGCAATAAAGCGTGTGGCAAACACATTGTATGTATCACCGGTACATTCTGTGTTGATGCCAGGACATATCATACAAAACATATGAGAAGCTCAACCAAGAACGGACAACAGCTTCATAGCCTGTCCTACGGCGCATCCCCACTTGGGGCATCTCAAGCGATAGCTCTCTTGGGCCATTACAGAGGAAAAACCTCCATCAACGTATCAGTCTGATCCTGCCACAAGGGCAGAACCGAAACGTGAGGCAAATCTCCTCAACAAATCAAGACGTACGTTCGGCGTCCATGGCCTCGTCAGTGGGGTGCGTCCCTGATGCCAGGACGTCTTCCTTTACTGACTTGGAATCCGTGAGGCATGGTTTCAAGCAAATACATCATGAATCAACACAGACTCTTTATTCGGTATAAGGCAACCCTTGATTTATTAAAAAAATGCAGAATTTATGCAGAAATCACCATAGGAGTGGAATCAGTGATGTTCCAGCCTTTGGGGTTGCCCTATCGCTGACCTAGACATGCGCAGCCTAGCCTAGGCTCCGCATGCCTTTTAATGAAGTCCATGGCATTTATGTCAAAAGCGTGAACTGGCCGGTTGGGGGAGATCAAAGATCCCCCTTCTAACCGGCTCACAATACATCAGTTGGAGCAGAAATATGGCTAATGGAGGATGAGATAATTTGGATATTTAGCAGAATTTTCGTGTTACCTGTATGCAACATGCATACATTACCTACAGCTTTATCACATATTTTATTCTTACCTTAAGCAACAAACCTATGCCAACCGTAAGATAAAGTCTACGTTCCTTTTTTTTGCCTTTATTTTTTATTTTTTTTACAGAGTTATGGGGTCCCTACAAAACTTTGAGGCGTTTGCAGAAGAATTTAACTGCAAGAAGGGTACAAAGATGAATCCCGTAGAGAAATGCCGAGTTTGGTAGAGAGAAGGAGGCTTAAGGTGGTCTTTAAAA
This sequence comes from Spea bombifrons, assembly GCF_027358695.1. Lineage (NCBI taxonomy): Eukaryota > Metazoa > Chordata > Amphibia > Anura > Pelobatidae > Spea > Spea bombifrons. The sequence continues at coordinate 8,149,741 of NC_071098.1, forward strand.
TCACTCTGAAAAGGTCTGCTGGCCTGGCTCACACATATTGAACAGTTCTAGCCAATTATGTGCCTGGTGTTTTCTTGTCCAGATCAGAGCTCTGGTGAGTGATACAAAGCCAGGGTTAAGAAGCGACAGGTCTGCTGTTTTAGGATTCAGCTAAAAAACAGGAGCAAGAGGCAACTCAGTATGCTATGTTTGTCTCTGCCATCAAACGCTGTAAAAAGGACTGTTTTTAATGGCTTGACTGTTACAAAAATACCGCCATCAGGTTCCAAAAAAAAAAAACTAGTTTTAAAAGGATGTATTTTTCAGCAGATCTCCCTTTTAGTAAATGTTATACGTCTGTGGCCAACACTTCGTTGAAGTTTCCAGTGCGCCTCTTATTATTACTAACAACGCAAACATTACATTTACATTAAACTGAAAATAATTTACCAAACCGTTCAGGCCTCGGATTCCAGTAGTTGCGTTTTTTTTTTTTTTTTTGCTGTGACGGGGAAACGTTGAATGTATCAGTGGAAAAAATAAATCAGATAATTTTATATGATTCTTATTAAATGTGTTATATAACTAGAGGAAAACAAGTAGGGGATGCCTACATAGCAAGACAATCTTGCATATTTTTTTTTGTATTAAAAATGTATAAAACCACATATTAAAAAAAAACTATTTTCCCATATATCTTTATGATCTTTAAAGTTTTTTTGTTGTAGAATATATTATAAGATACTTTGAACGTGATCATGTAATTATGTGAACACTTTTTTTGCTGCAAGTAGATCTGACATAGCCTAGTACACCAAGAGAGCATGGTTCTATTGTGAGTATTACGCACAAATTGTAATTTATCCCCTGCAAAGCTTTTTGTGAGATTGTTAAAATACATAGTTCAATATAATAAATTATAATTGCTTCATTACTTTGTATTTGTGTTTAAAAATATAAATTCACTGACATTATGTTAAGCATGTTTTCTGATTCTTTTTTATATTATAGGACATACAACACTTTTATTATTATTATTATTATTATTATTGTTATTGTTATTATTATTATTATATTTTTTTTTATTTATATAGCACCTCCATACATTCAAAAGGTCTGACAAAACTAGAACTGACAGACTAAGACGAACTGATGCATTAGATAAAGAGGGCTTGGCTCGCAAGCTCACACTCTTTACTTTATATATTGCAATGCATTTGTTTAATGAGTGCTAGTCTGGTTTTGTAAAGAATGAAAATCACTATATATACAAAATTGACACTAACATTGATACACGTTGAGACAAACAGGTACAGAAGGGGGCTCTTCTCTTGCGAGCTATTAGGAGGTTCCAAAATAAATTAACTCATCGTGGGATCCAGTAAAATAGTTTAATTTGCATGGAGATTTAGCCACCATAATTGCAGTATTTTTGTAAAAGGTTAACGGATTGCAAAAGCACAGACACCCTTAAGAAATCGAACAAGTAAAATGTATTCAAATTCCATGTTTATGTTGCACTTTTTCTAAAAGAGTTTCCCATGTTATCAATGGCGGGTATAGTTGGGGCTTACAAGGTAGGTGGGGGGGTGTAGTTTGAAGGGGCAGAGGGGGGGTGTAGTTTGAAGGGGCAGAGGGGGGTGTAGTTTGAAGGGGCAGGGGTGGTAGTTTGAAGGGGCAGAGGGGGGGTAGTTTGAAGGGGCAGGGGGGTAGTTTGAAGGGGCAGAGGGGGGGTGTAGTTTGAAGGGGCAGAGGGGGGGTGTAGTTTGAAGGGGCAGGGGTGGTAGTTTGAAGGGGCAGAGGGGGGGTAGTTTGAAGGGGCAGAGGGGGGGTAGTTTGAAGGGGCAGGGGGGTAGTTTGAAGGGGCAGAGGGGGGGTAGTTTGAAGGGGCAGGGGGGGGTAGTTTGAAGGGGCAGAGGGGGGGTAGTTTGAAGGGGCAGAGGGGGGTAGTTTGAAGGGGCAGGGGGGGTAGTTTGAAGGGGCAGGGGGGGTTAGTTTGAAGGGGAAGAGGGGAGGGGTAGTTTGAGGGGGGGTAGTTTGAAGGGGCAGAGAGAGAGGGTAGTGAGGGGGGGTGCCAGAGGTGTAGTCTGCACAGGGCGCCACAACGCCTAAGGCCGGCTCTGGATCTGAAACCCGATGGCAAGGAACACCAATGAGTTGGAAGTCCAACAAATTCAAAAAGTCTATTAAGGGAAGAGATAAAGCCGTAGTCGGACCATCCGGGGTCGAGGCAGGCAGCACAATATCACAAGTCCAGAGAGTAAGCCAAAAGTCAATAAGGCAGGACTCGACACCAGGGTGCAGGATCGCAGAACCGGAAGAACTGGCAGTGAGCTGCAAACATTCTGGGGATTTATAGCCCCAGCTGCTTGGGACTGCCCCTGTTGCTGGGGAAACAAAGGCGGGTCTTCCCCAATCATTATTGAAGATCCTGGGGATGTGGTAGTGTCTCCCCAGCCTCCAGTTCTATGAATCCTTTAGGGGCATGCTCACTTAATAGTGCGCACATTGGTGGGGCCTGTAGCTCCACCCCCAGCTGCCCTGCTGGCACAAGGAGGCACCCAGGAACCAACCCCTAGGAGTGAAAGGTAAGGGCCACAACAGACACGACTCTGGGCACCATGACAAATGCAAACATTCCATCGTTATCTGGTTTAAACATAAAGTCACATATACCAGTTTTAAATATTTTTTTTATGTTTTTTTATTTTCTGTTGGGATATCACTTCCTATCGAATGTCTGAGAAGACAGAGACATATATATATGAACTCCTAATTATCAACTCGTTTCTGAAAGTTTTTACAGTGTACAAAAAAATCAGTGCAACCAATGTTTGTGTTAGGAATTATTTTTTATTTTTTTTTTTAAAAAAAAGGGAAAAATCCTATGTGTTTATAAATTGTGTAACTCCCATTCTGCCCAACAATAATACGACTTACTGAGCATCATTGGAGCTGAAGGGCAACAACCCCCGAGATGGACTACATTGTTGATCGGCCCTTCCTTAGAAGAATAGAGGAGCCATATTATAACAGAAATGTCAAGTTATTTAAGGAATGAATACAATAACAATGTGTAATAGAACGGAGTGTAAATATAAATATTTTAGACACTTTTATCGTTAGCCAGCAACCATAACAGAAAGTTATCAAACAAGAACATTGTTCACAAAACTATATTGTATCCGTGATCTAATATCAACAAGCTGTGTTTGTGTTGGCTTATTAGTTTCTGGGTATTAGCCATCAAGTTAACCCCTTAAGGACAATGGGCGGTCCCTAAACCCATTGAAAACAATGCATTTTGAGCCCATACATGTACAGGCTTCGTCATTAAGGGGTTAAATTAGCGGCTTTTGTGTTCTGTAATCCATGAACCATCAAAAAAGATTTTTTTTTCTATGAGCGTGCAATATTATTTCTTTAATGTCCCTTTTTATTTTTGTGCTCATCATTGTTAGTGTAAATTTTTATTTTATTATTATTTACGCTCCCTGTACAACGCAAAGGATCTTCACCAACACTGCCTTTCAAACTGGTACAGAGATATTAAAAGCATTAAATAATTCTATGTATACAAAAATGATCAAGTCAACAACAGGTACATTCCATCGGTTGTTATGCTGATAAGACCACTTTTAGAACTTTGCACTAAACCCCATTTTGATACTTAACATTCTATATGTTTTCTAGCTTACACCATACTATATTGAGGATATGAATGCATTTTATTGAGAAAAAAAAGTGGTATTTTTGATGAACCACTTGATGAAAAAATGTGTATTTTCTTAGGTTTAGAAGATTTGAACATTCAGCAGAGTCGATTTTAATACCACAATAAAAAGTGCAAAAAGTAGCCACAGAGGTCCCAAAAGTCACAAAATATCTGGCCTTCTCCGCTATGCTAAGTTTTGGTGTCATATCCTGGGACCCTCAACCTCCAACCAAGTAGGTAAAGAAAATGTTTGGCCAACAGATGGATAGCTATTGGTAACAAATACAAAAAATACACGTTTTGTATTTGCACAATAACCTAGAAAATAGTTTACATTCTGCGGTGACATGTATGTTTTTTGAGTGTTCACCGATTTGCAGCACGTCTGTAGCTCATGATGATAGACAATGAAGAAGACAATGATTGACACCCCAGTGTTCACATGGTGAGGTCACAAAACTCCATGTTGTTAAATGTTTCTAAGCTTTTGTCTTCAGATTATCTTCATACTAGTCTACTTAGCTAAAAACTATTTAAAAAACGATCTTTCTCTGATCTGTTGTTAATGTTTGATGGAGTATCTCAGTGTATTAAGAATACATCTTTGAAGAAGAAGAAAAGGACAAAATAATGATGGAATTATTTTGCCAAGAAAAGGCATGATTGGCTTCATTCTCATTTAGATTTCATTCATTCGCAAAAAAAAAAAATCCTTTTTTGTGCAAGCAAATGATTGGGGGAAATTAAGTTTCATTTGAGAAACAGCCGGACGGCAGTCATTTACACTGCTTTTAAAATGTCACAAGGTCCATTTAATTGTTTGGCAATACAATAAAATAAATAAAATGTAATACGTTTTAATCTGTTATCTATTTATTAAAGCAGAAACAGAATTTCTTTACAAAAAAACATGTTGGAACAGGGTGCGGGGGATTTGAACCATCTTTTTTTAATTACGATAATCGTTTTGTTGTGTTTGTTACAACTTGATATCTTAAAAACTAGAGATTTTACAAAAGTAAAGGAACACGAGTACGAGTGAGTCAAGTCCAATGCTCCCGAGAACCAAATGCTTTGTGTATTTATCTTGGACACCAGCAGAAGAATGAAAAGTGTATCAAAAGCTTGTCAGACGGAATTCACAAACATCTGGGAAATGGTCCACCTTGGGTTTACCTTGAGCTTATTTCATACGTTGAGTCTCCAGTTAATTTGGTATTTATGTAAGGTCAGTTGTGGGAGAATAGTTGACTGCTAAATTATATATATATATATAATCAGATTATCTGAAATCATCATTTTGGGAGTTGGGAGCCAAGTTGGCCAATGTTCCACCAATAGTATTATATACCCTAGTTATGGTGACCATAATATTATATATATATAGCAGCAGATCTTGGGTTACTAATTTAAATTAATCACTATTGATCATTTTTTCATTAAATTATTACCATTTTCATATTGGTAAATCCCTCTGAGTGGTATATGGAGGAGTCTGCAGAAACTGTATATATTTTATACGATGAGAAGTTTTATTATCTTCCTCTTCTACTTAAAATATTATATTACCAACTTAGACCAACCTAAATGTTTGATTTTTTTTTTTTTTAAGCACTTTCATATTTGTTAAGCCCGAGTTATAATTGCAAATATTAAAGGGGAAAAAATGCTATCCCCTTAATAATAATTTGCAAATCAAGTTGACTTATTTCTAAAAAAATATATTTAAAACAGCCGAACGGGAACGGAGGTTAACATTTGTATTCAAGAAGTCACACGCTAGAAAACCACACACATCCACTGAGTGTTATAATTATAGACAGACAGATCTGATAAAACAAATACATTTTACAAAAACGAACGTTCTTTGACAGTCCGCCTTTCACTGCTTAGGCGTATTTTAGTCCAACAACTTCAGACTTGCTGGAGTCTTTTATCAAGCAGACTGCCGAGAAGGAGAACGTTATATGTTTTGCATTTCTTTTGGCTCCGTTTTGGTGTTGAATCACAGTATTGAGAATAAATCTATGTTCTCAAAGACAGAAGTTCATTGTATTAACTAAAAGCATTTCTGGTTGAAACAGGTATATATATATATATATATTATATTATATTATATTATATTATATATTGTATATATATATAAGCACCCCGCCTACCACACAGATGCCTTATTAATGGAGTCGAGAGAGGGATTAAAATTAGATAGGACTCATCAAAGTTGGAGTACTTTGATTTAGTGGCAGGATAAGCACCCCGGAATCTAAATATGCATGCTATTTGGGGTATACTTACCTTTCTGTATTTTTGTTTTTGTGTGAACGTCATATTACTATCCAAAACAAATGACAGAAATAATGAATATTGGTAAATAATTGTACCTGGGGATTTTTCCGGTTTTGCCCAAGACTCTGGGTGAAGTCGTTTCTCCTGATCATGGAGGTTGATGCCCAAGGTCCGACCCAAACCAGCAATCCCTTCCTATCGTTCCTGTGGAAGGAGTGGGGTTTTCACAAGCCTACGTAGATACATAGCTAGTCCTCCCCTGTATTATCCATTTGGCATGGTAGACGTGTGCCTATCCTGAGCAATTCGTTGGGCAGAAACCTATGCCTACTCACCCATCCCTATGCTCCTTTTATCAATAAAGTACCTATAGCTCCTACAATCATGAGCCGCCAAGACTGGGCATTTGCACCTTCTCCAATTCTGCCACACCCCACTGATTTGGTGTTAAAAGTCTAACCCAAAAACAACAATAAATATACTCGGTCCAATAATAACTAATAAGTTATGGCTTGTAAATGTATCTATCTGGGGCTAATAGTAGGGTGGTACAGATATTTTCATTTAGTAGAATGCTGGAAGAATCCCAGGCTACCCAGATTTATAACATGGCTCTACAAATTGTGTACATAAGATACAGAAAAACAAACAATATATACCTACCAAACAAAACCTTTACAAAACAGAGATACATCTCCCCTGCCAGGTTGTGGAAGGTTATTAAAAAAGATAATTGTTTGATAAATAAAAATTACATGAATATATATATACACACTCAACAAACGCATCACGCTTAGAAAGAAAACATTTATTTTTATTCAATGTAGCAACCGGGATATTAAAAAAGAAGGCAAATAAAAATATGTGGCCTAGCATGAAAGAGATAATTTTGGGGGGAAAACTTAATTTCAAGACTGTTTCGCATTACATCAATTAGCAAAAGTGGAATTCAGCGGCATATATTAATATACTCATATATTGTAAAGCTTGTTTTTTTTTTCTTCATCTTGTACATACATCATCATTACACTGGAAAGAAACAAAAAATACATTTGAAAATATATTGTAAAACAGTGCAAATAACAGATGTTATGATCTTGACTGCAGAGCACATTCTGAAGCTTATCTCGACAAGTCAGGGGCCGTTCGTTAACGTGAACCTTGCAGATCCATTTACCTTAACGCTGACCTAGCCTAATACCAAAGCATTTTCCTAAGTTCAGAAGGCAATATTAGCCAAGATTACTTAGGGGTTAAAACAATAAAGCAGGTTTTTGCAGTTATAGAGTCTACTCACAGAATTCACTACCCATTATTAAGGTCCAAACTAGAGGACTGCATTGGGAGGTGGGTCCCGCGGGTCCCGCCAAAAAACTTGCGGGCGTGGGCGGTCAGGCACTGTACCTGTGGGTCCCGGTAATCCCGCGCAGTCCCGCAAGGCTGTCTTCTCGCCGCTTCATTACAGTGTCTATCTTGCTCCGCCCAGGAACAAGGCGGAGTCACATGATGAGACGTCACTTCCTGTGACTCCGCCTTGTTCCTGGGCGGAGCAAGAGAAGAGATGCTGTGAGGGAACAATTTGCGGGACTGCGCGGGAAATCAGGTAAGGAGGCGGGCGTGATTGGCCACAAATGTGGCGGGAGCGGGCGGGATTGGCCACAAATGTGGCGGGAGCGGAACACCCACATTGCGGGAGCGGAACACCCACATTGTGGGAGTGGGCGGGAGCGGGATTAAAAACAGCGGGAGCGGGCGGGAGCGGGATTAAAAAAGCAGTCCCGCGCAGGGCTCTAGTCCAAACCCGTTGAGCTTGTACAAGAAGAACTTGGTCAGCCCAGCATAATGCATAGAAAGGCACCAAATGAGCCAACGTTACCCATACCCTTCTCTAAAAATATATATAGAAAAAAGAAAAAAAAAAAGAATGCAGATACTGAACTCGAATGTGTTCTATATATACACCTATACTCATTTTAAAAACTATTTCACATGGGGCGGTTGGATTTGTATACGAACCTGTGGCCGCTGGCTTTCTGTGACATCAGCAGTGATACCCAGGGTCTTCACTATTGTTTCTAAAGGAACGTGGTCACCAGGGGAGTCCTGGATAAAGTGCAGCAACACCTTTTCACCACCTGAAGAAGAGATATATATATATATATATATATATATATATATATATTACCACATAAACAAGCAATCCTGACATCTAGTGGCAAATGTTTACTTGGTACAAATAACAACCATTGGCAAATAAGACCCATTTAGCCTTCTAGTCTGCACATGTAAAGACACAGATCTTAATCACCCCTTGATCTCGTCTTAGTTTCAAGAGCCATATGCCTAACCCATGCATGTTTCAATTCCCTCACTGTATTAGCCTCTACCACTTCTACTAGGAGGATGTACCACTTATCTACCACCCTCTCAGTAAAGTGAAACCACTTTTTGTGTATTTTGACAAATAAAATGGTTATATGAAAATATAAAAAAAAATATTAAATTAGATTTTGTTCAACCTTTTCAAACGGTTAAGAAGTTTAAATATGGAGCCCAGCATGTTAATAGTTTCAGGCTTTTAGTTGCATAGGGAGGGGAATATTCAGGAGCAGTTTCAGAACCAGCCGACTTTCCCAGGCCTTCTCACAATGAAAATACCTGGTGCATTATTCTCTCCCACCCTCCCTTCATTATCTTCTGGATTGGTGTGTTGTCTTTTCCTATTGTGATATGATTTTGATTGATGTTGTTTGGTTAATTATTGGCTTTAACACATAAAATTCGGAACACCGTAAGCCCTGCTAACGTTTCATTCTGTTTTCTTTTTTTATATATCAGTGTTGAAAATGCCACCCCAGCTATTAAGCTAAGTCTCCATTGTGAGTTATTAACAAATATTTGGATTTACAAAAATAAACAAAAGTATAAAATAAATTAATAAAATGTATGTACAGTATCTTTCAGGTATACTGGTGCCATCTAGTGGCCATACTATAGAAACACTACTTCCATTTTCAATTATTATTTATTGATTTATATTGTGCCATATTTTGCAGACCTGTACAATAGGAATAAATAATGACACTATATATTGGATATTTTTCACTTATATTCTCTGATCAGGGGGGAATCTAGCCACAACCATCCTTACCCTTGCTCACAATCAGCATCCCCCCACTCTGAAGAAGATCCCCATTAAAGTTGCCTTGGACACCATCTGCATTAGCCTGCAAAGCATCAAAACACAGTTTTTAATGCCTTGAAAGCATAAAATATTTAGAAATAATGAAACAATAATACAGTGGAAACACTTTGTTCCGTAGTGGCGCTGAAAAATAAATCAGCAAATTTATGATTTGTAAAAGTATAGCCTCAATGAAATGAATAACATTTGTCTGCTTTGAAAAAGTATGGTTATCAGTATCACTGTTATCCCTGTCTCAACACATAAAAAATAATAAATCATATTTAATGAATAAACACCTCCAGATCAAGTAACCATGGTATTAAAGACAAAACAGGTGTGTTCTGAGGTGTGTTTAAAATGGGGTAAAATGTTTTGTTGTTTCATAAATCAGAATTCATGCATTTTCTGACCTTTGTGACCACATCTCGGACTTTCTTCCCAAGTGCTGCTGGAACTACAGAAAGTGCATTATACCTAAAAATAAGTAAAGTAGTTTAAAGTGATTTCTCAGGGTAATCGTGATGAAATAATCAGAATATAATTACATCTATAAAATTAGAGCCCAAACATCCCTTATATTGAGCACTGGGTTAATAACACAACGTTAGAACACGGGGTCCCTTATCCTATAGAAAAGTCACATTATATATTTGCACCGTGACTACAATAAGCAAATACAAGTGTGTTAATATAATGATAAAGGTGTGTAATAAAGAATATATTGTTGATTTTAAGACTTCCTAGTTGTCCTACAAACAATAGAGAAAAGGACTAATATGCATCAAACCCAAGAAAAATGGGTTTTTAGGTCCACCAGACCTAAGATTCTAATGCCACACATTGTGATGAGTGAAACATATGTTCTACTGCATTTCCTTGTGACTCATTAAGTATGAAGTCATGGAACCAGTGGCGGTTTTCATGCTTTACCATCTACGAGAGCAGTAATATTTTCTTCCTTTGCGTGGATATAGTATGATAACTTCATACATTGGAAATGTTTGAATGCTGACCTTTTGAATCCAAGTTCTTTGTAGCTCTGTTTGGCTTCATCAACGTAGATCTCTAAAACAAGAAAGGAAACATTTATGCAATATCCAATCTAGAAGAAGAAAGTGCTCGAGCCGCATGTGGGACTTGCAATCTGCACGCGTATGGGTTGTATATTAACACAAACGAGGTGCTTTAACAAACATGTTACACAAAATGCCATAAAACTAAGACAGGACAGACATACTAGCTCCATAAAGTAAAATGATTTATTGATAGTACAAAGACCAAATAGATAACCTACGAGCCATGACTAGTTACACAAATCTGTAAACTCCTGCTAGCCAATGGCCAGTTACCAACCTTTATGTGAAATGTATGAATTTACATTTTCATGGAAAAATCTAAACTCAATGGGTTATTAAAAATATGTATTCATTCATAGACACATATTACGTTGCCACTGCTATGTTGGCACTTTGGCATTATTACGCACCGTCATCAGACCTGTTCTTCTCAAATTTCAACATACTGAGCCGGGTGAAAAGTCATAAAAAAAAATTCTGCAGAAGTTACCAAGGAAACTTGTGATTTTTGCCCTTTTCTGTAGTAATTGCCATAGGAATGAATATGCCTCACTTTTTTGGAGAACTGTGCTTCCTTCCTCATGTATTCAGATAGAATGCTTCAGCTCTAGGTTTCTTATCACTAGTGATTAGCCCATTCAATGTCCATTCTCACCTCCACTAAAGAAATTTCCATCCAAGAATTCTTTCAAGCCCACATCTTCTGGTCCAATTCCCACAAGACGTATCTGGTTGGACTCAAGGGATTGCTTTAGCTTGGACACCTCTTTTGCAGTCCAACGGCAAATCTGACAACCAAAACGTCGCAGGAAGAAGAGGACACTCGTCTGGTCCTTCCATAAGGACTTCAGCTCGACCATCTAAAAGGGATCAGCCATTAACGATAAGCTATCATTGATTTTCATCTCTTGTAATTTTGAGAAACTCATCTGGTTTTAGAAAAAAAAAATGAATGAATAAATATTTTGGTAAAAAATGTTGGGATATCAGTGAATGATTAAGGCAAGGGGTCACTATACTTGGCTGTGAGTTTGGCAAACCTACTGTAGGCCAAGCCTAACTTTGGTGATTGGATAACCAGTGGGTTTTTTTACTATTATTCGAGCTGAAAGTTACACTGAGGCTGACTCCGTACAAATGTGTTTTACATAATTATGGGTCTGGTCACCCCATTGTATTATATACTTTGGCATTAGCAACATCCACAACACTTGGCACTTAAGAATTGCCAAAATGATGTATGTCTGTCTGCAGATACATTTGACGCAATGGCATACACTAACTAACAATGGAACCCATATTTCTTTTTTTCTGATCAAAATAATATGGAGACCACATAACAATAAATGATACATGAATCCATGCAATTACCAAAATTTATCATTACTAATGATGTAACCAATATTGTTTGGTGCAAGGATAGGCAAAGAGTCCACACAAGGACACCCGTGTCCGTGGCAAGGTTTGTGAAGGTCCATAAAACACTGATAAATTATCCACCATTGACCCCAGTAAATGTCCACCATGAGCATTGTTGGTGCCGACCCCCGGTTTGGCGTTTTGGTTGCACACAGACATGTCTTGGAGTCGGAGAGCACCACAATGTTTGTAACACATGGACTGTTAAACTTAATTCACAATATGGGGGCCACAGTAGGCATATAAGATCTGATAACACATTGGTGGCCCTAGGTAGAGTCTTCACTTGGTCAGTGATACCAGGCAATACCCTAGGTTATCTTGTGGATCATTCTGGCACAGTGGGGTCCAATCCAGGTATATTCTAGATAGGAGATATGCCTGGGGCCATTGATCTCAGCCATCTCCATAGATTAGCTCTCAGCATCATTCAGCCTATGAATCTCAGCAGTTCTTGGGACAAACACAACAGCAGCAGCTGCAAAGTGATGCAACCAGACAGTTATGATGCAATCACTGGGAGAAAACCCTTTCTCCCAGTGATTGCAATCCATCCAGATCTGGGCTAAACGGTATTAACACTTTATGATTATATTAAATTAATAGAACATTTAATATAACAGGAGATTCCTATGGTTAAATAAACATAACGCCTTTACATTCATAGATCATGTCATATAAGCTTTATTAAATATATTTAAATATATTTTCTGTATACTGCAGGTATAGATACATGCATACAAAAGCCACATTCTCCAGGCGCTGTATTTCCGGGTCAGCGCTAAAGCTGAGCAACGAAAGGGCTGCCCTCTTACCTCTCCAGAGAGGGCATTTTTCACGGCGATCGCCCCGACTTTAGCCAGATCCACGGTCGCCATCCCGCCTGAGGAAGCGTCAGGATTAAGTGCAGGGAATTAAACAGCCCGTCCCAACCTCATTCACAATTTACTAGCGTGTATGAGATATTAACCAATCACAGCGCGTATAGACTGGAGGGCGTGGCTAGATAAGGGACGATGGGTGGGTTTTTGTTGCATAAGGTGATACAATGTAACTTTCATAACGTTCTATGGAACGGGGCGGGGTCTGTGGCACTGAGGTCACGTTTCTCACTCGTTTGTTATACACAGCCGGGGCTGGTTGACTATGACGTAGTTATATAGCGCCGTCATATTGTGTAACGCTGAATAATGAGGAAAGAGGACAGAGGAAAGAGGAAAAGCTGTGCATCACATGATTTGCACCTACAGAAACAAAAGGGAACACGGGCCCTGCTCACAGGAGCTTACAATGTATAATGGGATAAAAAACAATATTATTTAGCTATAATAAATGACACAAATAAAGCAAAGAAATAAGGAAACAATAAATAGCAGAGCTTCAATACCTGACCACTGTCCTAGATACCCATGGGTAGTCACAACTTTTGTCATTCTGTATGCAGCATTATGAATTGTTTTGTTTATAAATCTTGTTTAGATCTTGCAAGCCAGACAACATTTATTGTCTCTTAAATGCACCCCCACTGCCAGTTTCAGTGGGGTGCATTTCAGAGACAATACTCTTTAGTTTGGCAACATGGCACAATAATAAAGCAGCAAAAACATGGTCAACGCTCTCAAAAGAGTACTGCCTGCCTGACCATAGAAAACCTGTACAAGGAGCCCAGAATGGATCCAGCCATCATGCAAATTCTACATACGTCTTGCTCTTTTAGATGTTCCAATTACTATTTCCAGAAACACGTAAAAAAAGCTTTGTGCATTGGCCCTAAATTAGATCAGTACAACATACAGTTGCCCCTCTCCCTCCCACTGGTGTCCACTCTTTACATGTAGCTCTTTTGAGTGCAAAGGATTCTCATGACCCAACACAGACACATTCACAAGCTGTACTCAAATAGTCCAAAGCGATTCACCTGCCCTATCCATACAGAGGTAGGTCTATACCAGGGGTTCTCAAACTGTGGCCCTCCAGCTGCTGCAGGACTACATCTCCCATACTCCTCAGCCAGCCCCTTAGCTGAAGGAGCATTATGGGAGATGTAGTCCTGCAGCAGCTGGAGGGCCGCAGTTTGAGAACCCCTGGTCTATACCATGCACGGCTTGTAATGCCTATATGCCATACATGACCTCGTAGTGCAGAATAAAAGTGATTAACAAGAGTGTGGCCAAAAGAAGGGCAGGTTTACGCTTTGTGTTTTCATTTTCTCATTGATTTTCCTCTACACCTATACAGAGGATAATCATCATATTGCAAATACTTTATTTTTCTACTGAGCCGAAAAACGTATTCATAGACTCTGATACTAGCTATAAACATCCATTCTCATCAACAAGTAAAGTCAATGTTGGAAAGAGAACCTCATGATTTCCCTTAGATTTCCAGCAGGTCCAAGCAGCCCCAGTGGCCTAATGGATAAGGCACTGGCCTCCTAAGCCAGGGATTGTGGGTTCGAGTCCCATCTGGGGTGTATCTTTTGTCTTACTCAGCCAGAGCAAAATGGAAGCTCTCTTGGCATTTAAGGAAATGCACACAGCTGGTCTGACTTGAGAGGTTCCAACTTGGCTTGTGCCTTGGCTGGTTGGCGTATCTGTGTTCCAATTTGAAAGCAGAATATTTGTTTTTTATTTATAAAATCAGAAACATTTTCATAATGTGTATTAAAATGGTTTGCACTTTTCCTTTTCATCCACATGGTATTTAATCTTGTTAGATGTAATCTGATGGGTGGAAACAGCTGAAATAGAGAGCGTTAGACTCAAGATCTAAAGGTCCCTGGTTGGGTCCTGGGTTTTGGCATTTTCTTTTTATGAACTTACATCTTAAAATGTTACTGTTAATAATCATGGTGTGATGTAGCGGCTTACAGATTGCCACATATCGGTTGTAGGCCATCACAGCCACAACAAAGCATTCAGTACAAGCGAAACACAGGAAAAAGTACAACTGCGAAATACAGCCCACAAGAGAGAGACTGGAACACCCACAACACACAGCCGAAATAGCTCAGTTGGGAGAGCGTTAGACTGAAGATCTAAAGGTCCCTGGTTCGATCCCGGGTTTCGGCAGTTTAATTTTATAAACTTACATCTAACATTAAAAATACTGTCGATTTATTGTTACAAGATCACTTGTTAAGATAGTGATCAATTATCATGACTGATCAAGAGTTTTAAGATGTCATTTACATGAACTTTGATTATTTGAGTCTGCGGAACTGCATATATGTCTATGCTTTTGTATTTGACATAGAAATCTCAACTTAAAACAAGCTTATGAGCTTACATTTTACATTAAAAATAGTGTTGAATAACACAAATTTTGCTGTTAATAAACATGGTGTAATGTAACGGCTTACAGATTGCCACATATCGGTTGTAGGCCATCCCAGCCACAACAAAGCATTCAGTACAAGCGAAACACAGGAAAAGTACAACTGCGAAATACAGGCCACAAGAGAGAAACTGGAACACCCTGGACACACAGTCGAAGTAGTTCAGTCGGGGAGCATTAGACTGAAGATCGAAGGGTTCCTGGTTCGATTGTTTTCTCATTGATTTTCTTCTACTCCTATACAGAGGATAATGATCATATTGTAAATACTTTATTTTTCTCCTGAGCTGAAACACTTATTCATCGACTAGAAACATCCATTCTCATCAACAAGTAATGTTCTCTGTCAATGTTGGAAAGAGGACCTCATTTCTCTATGGCTGATGATGACAAAAGAAGCCACCCCAGATGGGACTCGAACCCACAATCCCTGGCTCTACACGGGAAAAAAAGTGATTTCTTGACAACACCACCAGCCCCAGTGGCCTAATGGATAAGGCACTGGCCTCCTAAGCCAGGGATTGTGGGTTCGAGTCCCATCTGGGGTGGCTTCTTTTGTCATCATCAGCCATAGAGAAATGGAAGTTCTTTTGAACATAATTTCTTCACCCACCTCTGAATAACAACTTTTTTAGTGATCTGTGACAAAAATGTATAAAACTCTTCCAGTATACAATAATAATATTTTGAGAGGTTCCAACTTGGCTTGTGCCTTGGCCAGGTGGAGTGTCGTTGTTCCAATTTTAAAGTAGAATATTTGTTTTTTTATTTATAAAATCAGAAACGTTTCCATAATGTGTATTAAAAATGTTTTATGATTTTATGATTCTATAATACCCGTCCACTATTCCTTTTTATTCAGATGGTATTTCATCTTATTAGATATAATCTGATGGGTGCACCTTGGGAACACGGCCGAAATAGCTCAGTTGGGAGAGCGTTAGACTGAAGATCTAAAGGTCCCGGGTTTCATCAATTTTATTTTATGAGCTTACATCTTAAAATTGTGTTGAATAGCACAAATGTTACTGTTAATAATCATGGTGTAATGTAGCGGCTTACAGATTGCCACATATCGGTTGTAGGCCATCACAGCCACAACAAAGCATTCAGTACAAGTGAAACACAGGAAAAAGTACAACTGCAAAATACAGCCCACAAGAGAGAGACTGGAAAACCTCCAACACACGGCCGAAATAGCTCAGTTGGGAGAGCGTTAGACTGAAGATCTAAAGGTCCCTGGTTCGATCCCGGGTTTCGGCAATTTAATTTTATGAGCTTACTGCTAATAATCATAGCGTAATGTAGTGGCTTACAGGTTGCCACATATCAGTCGTAGGCCATCACAGCCAGAATGAAGCATTTGGTACAAGTGTAACATAGGGAAACCTCCAACTGGGGAAATACAGTCCACAAGAAAGACTGGAAAATCATAATCACACAGCCGAAATAGCTCAGTTGGGAGAGCGTTAGACTGAAGATCTAAAGGTCCCTGGTTCGATCCCGGGTTTCGGCAATTTAATTTTATGAGCTTACTGCTAATAATCATAGCGTAATGTAGTGGCTTACAGGTTGCCACATATCAGTCGTAGGCCATCACAGCCAGAATGAAGCATTTGGTACAAGTGTAACATAGGGAAAACTCCAACTGGGGAAATACAGTCCACAAGAAAGACTGGAAAAACACAATCACGCGGCCGAAATAGCTCAGTTGGGAGAGCGTTAGACTGAAGATCTAAAGGTCCCTGGTTCGATCCCGGGTTTCGGCAAGTTAATTTTATAAGCTTACATCTAACATTAAAAATTAATGTCGATTTATTGTAACAAGATCACTTGTTAAGATAGTGATAAAATTATCATGAATGATAAAGAGTGTAACAATATCATTTACATGGACTTTGCTTATTTGAGTCTGTGGAACTGCATATATGTCTATGCTTTTGTATTTCACATAGAAATCTCAACTCAACACCAGCTTATTAGGTATGTCAGAGAATATGTACAAAGCACGTATCGGTCTTAAGCCATCACAGCCAGAATGAAGCATTCAGTAAAAGTGGAAAATAGGTAAAAGTACAGCTGGGGAAATACAGTCCACAACAAAGCATTCAGTACAAGTGAAACACAGGAAAAAGTACAACTGCGAAATACAGGCCACAAGAGAGAAACTGGAACACCCTGGACACACAGTCGAAGTAGTTCAGTCGGGGAGCATTAGACTGAAGATCGAAGGGTTCCTGGTTCGATTGTTTTCTCATTGATTTTTTTCTACTTCTATATAGAGTATAATGATCATATTGTAAATACTTTATTTTTCTCCTGAGCTGAAACACTTATTCATCGACTCTGATAATAGTTAGAAACATCCATTCTCATCAACAAGTAGTGTTCTCTGTCAATGTTGGAAAGAAGACCTCATTTCTCTATGGCTGATGATGACAAAAGAAGCCACCCCTGATGGACCTCGAACCCACAATCCCTGGCTCTACACGGGAAAAAAAAGTGATTTCTTTCAACACCACCAGCCCCAGTGGCCTAATGGATAAGGCACTGGCCTCCTAAGCCAGGGATTGTGGGTTCGAGTCCTATCTGGGGTGGCTTCTTTTGTCATCATCAGCCATAGAGAAATGGAAGTTCTTTTGAACATAAATTCTTCACCCACCTCTGAATAACAACTTTTTTAGTGATCTGTGACAAAAATGTATAAAACTCTTCCAGTATACAATAATAATATTTTGAGAGGTTCCAACTTGGCTTGTGCCTTGGCCAGGTGGAGTGTCGTTGTTCCAATTTTAAAGTAGAATATTTGCTTTTGATTTATAAAATCAGAAACGTTTCCATAATGTGTATTAAAATGTTTTATGATTTTATGATTCTATAATACCCGTCCACTATTCCTTTTTATTCAGATGGTATTTCATCTTATTAGATATAATCTGATGGGTGCACTTTGGGAACACAGCCGAAATAGCTCAGTTGGGAGAGCGTTAGACTGAAGATCTAAAGGTCCCTGGTTCGATCCCGGGTTTCGGCAGTTTAATTTTATGAGCTTACATCTTTCATTAAAAATACTCTCCAATAAAACAAATGTTACTGCTAATAATCATAGCATAATGTAGTGGCTTACAGGTTGCCACATATCAGTCATAGGCCATCCCAGCCAGAATGAAGCATTTGGTACAAGTGAAACATAGGAAACACTCCAACTGGGGAAATACAGTCCACAAGAAAGACTGGAAAAACATACTCACGCAGCCGAAATAGCTCAGTTGGGAGAGCGTTAGACTGAAGATCTAAAGGTCCCTGGTTCGATCCCGGGTTTCGGCAAATTAATTTTATAAGTTTACTTCTAACATTAAAAATTAATGTTGATTTATTGTAACAAGATCACTTGTTAAGATAGTGTTAAGATTATCATGAATGATCAAGAGTGTTACAATATCATTTACATGGACTTTGCTTATTTGAGTCTGTGGAACTGCATATATGTCTATGCTTTTGTATTTGACATAGAAATCTCAACGCAAAACCAGCTTATTAGGTATGTCAGAGAATATGTACAAAGCACGTATCGGTCGTAAGCCATCACAGCCAGAACGAAGCATTCAGTTAAAGCGGAAAATAGGTAAAAGTACAGCTGGGGAAATACAGTCCACAAGAGAGACTGTGGCTTCGAGTCTCATCTGGGGTGGCTTCTCTTGTCATCATCAGCCATAGAAAAATGGAAGCTCTTTTTAACATAATTTCTTCACCCACCTCTGAATAACAACTATTTTAGTGATGTGTGACAAAAATGTATAAAACTCTTCCAGTATACAATAATAATATTTTGAGAGGTTCCAACTTGGTTTGTGCCTTGGCCAGTTGGAGTGTCTGTGGTCACTCCAGCACAGCCGAAATAGCTCAGTTGGGAGAGCGTTAAACTGAAGAGCTAAAGATCCCGGGTTTTGGCATTTTTATTTTATGAGCTTACATCTTACATTAAAAATACTCTCCAAATGTTACTGTTCATAATAATCATGGTGTAATGTAGCAGCTTACAGATTGCCACATATCAGTCGTAGGCCATTACAGCCAAAATGAAGCATTTGGTAGAAGCGAAACATAGGAATAACTACAACCAGAGCAGAGCTACTTCTCCCAGAGTTCTCCGGGTCAAGCCCAAAGAGTTCCCAGGTATGGATATGTATCTCGTAAATGGATATATTTGTTACATAGAAGTACACATAAATTATGATAACTACCAGGTTAGTGTAATGACAATCAAAAGAAAAGACAAATCTTTCAAATTCATTATCAAACAAAGATCTTCTACCAAAACCCAAGAGGGTGATCTGCCCCCTGGTTTGGTAGTAGGGGGACTGCCGCCCCCTTGGACCTGCCGCCCAAGGCCTAGACGGACTAGTTACTGATTTTAGAAAGAATGGTGTAAAGAGGAGTGGCATTGAAAATTCTATTTCCTCTGTTTTAAATAGAACTTAAAATCCACACATTAATCATTCCTTATAAATAAATATCTGTAGCTCATTTTTGTGCATTTTTAAAAAATATATATTTTAAAACAAAGGTACAAATATAATGTGAATTCAAACACCATATACTTGCTTCAGAAGAGCGATGTTGTCCGATATTTGGATTTTCACAGAACAAGTCGATTGTGTGTCTGGGTAGGTTAGCACGTGTGTGTGTTTATGTGTCCGTTAATATGTGTGTCTCATGGGTGCTGTAGAGAATGTCATCAGTAGCCCCAGTGGCCTAATGGATAAGGCACTGGCCTCCTAAGCCAGGGATTGTGGGTTCGAGTCCCATCTGGGGTGGCTTTTTTTGTCATCATCAGCGATAGAAAAATGGAAGCTCTTTTTAACATAATTTCTTCACCCACCTCTGAATAACTATTTTAGTGATGTGTGACAAAGATGTATAAAACTCTTCCAGTATATAATAATAATATTTTTATTTCCTTACTGAGACAAATCCATCATCACAAGGGTTAGGGACACAAGAAATACAGCCCACATGAGTGACTGGTGAGCCATGCACACACAGCCGAAATAGCTCAGTTGGGAGAGCGTTAGACTGAAGATCTAAAGGTCCCTGGTTCGATCCCGGGTTTCGGCAGTTTAATTTTATAAACTTACATCTAACATTAAAAATACTGCCGATTTATTGTTACAAGATCAATTGTTAAAGATATTGATGAATTATTATAACTGTTCAAGAGTGTTAAGATATTATTTACATGGACTTTGCTTATTTGAGTCTGTGGAACTGCATACATGTCTATGCTTTTGTATTTGACATAGAAATCTCAACTTAAAACAAGCTTATTAGCGTATGTCAGAGAATATGTACAGAACAGATTTTAACAGTATGAGAGAGGGGGTCTTTTTTGTGAGAGTTTTTTAAAAGGCTGAAATAGCTCAGCTGGGAGACCATGAATGAATGAACATCCAAGGGTCCCTGGTCTATCTGGGGTTTTGGTAGAAGACCTTCGTTTGATAATGAATATGAAACATTTCTCTTTTCTTTTGATTGTCATTACACTAACCTGGTAGTTATCATAATTTATGTGTACTTCTATGTAACAAATATATCCATTTACGAGATACATATACAGGTGTGTGCATATGTGTTCAAATGCAAGGAAAGTAAGATTTTATTGAGCCTCCCTCTACCTTCAGGGTCTACATTTCCTTAAAATATGCATTTTAAGAAACGTAGAGTTGGGCTATGACGTCACATGCCAGTGTGCAGCCCTGGGAAAATAATAGTGAAAAGGCCATGAGAGAGAGGGACCTCTCTGCACTCTGCCTAGTCCTCTGTAATATAAACTTGCAAGCAGGGCCATCTTTACATAATACATCGGTTTGTCTTGGTCTGTCAGTGTTAGTTTTGTCAGAACCTTTGAATTTGTGGAATGTACGAAGCGCTGAGTAAATTGTTGGGCCTATATAAATAAAATATAATAATAATCATAATAACAGTCATGTCATGGAAGGGGGGGACTTCTCAGTTAGGAAAGATTACAACTTGTTCATTCCATGATATCTGATGACAAACATAACAGATCCTTCTTCTCCCCAATAGACTACCATGGGATGTAGACCAGAACAGCCGCCAGACTCTTTCCACTACCTTTTGTTGCCCACAAAAAGAGTACAAAGCATTTAGGGAACACATACCTTACATTGCATCGCGGACAACTTGTACTGCTTGGAAGGTAAAATAATATAGGTGGGTAGATCAACAGATACAGGGATTTGCTGTTTTTAATTGCTAACAAACTTTCTCCTGATGAACATTTTTTTCATAGCACCTTTCACCTCCTTGTTTCGTAAACTATATATAAATGGGTTCAACATTGGCGCTACAACGGTGTATACAACGCTCACAATTCTATCATAGTTCACCGAGAAGCTGGAAGATGGCCGCAAGTACATAAAAGCAATAGTTCCGTAAAACAGTACAACTACTATCAGATGAGAGGAGCATGTAGAAAAGGCTTTGTATCTGCCACCAGTTGAACGGATTTTGACGATGGAAGATATGATTCTTACGTAAGAGACAAGAACGACGATGAATGGGATCAAAACTGGTAAACCACCCTCAGTGTAGATCAATAGTTTGTTGAGGGAGACATCAGAGCAGGATAGTTGTAAGAGAGGAGCCATATCACAGAAGAAGTGATGGATCGTATTGATTCCACAAAATTTCATCCGAGACGCCATCAAGCTGTGCAGTAGGGAATGTAACGCGGAGGCCAACCAGGAACCAACAACGAGAGCAACACAGATTTTACTGTTAATAATCACGGTGTAATGTAACGGGTTACAGATTGCCACATATCGGTCGTAGGCCATCACAGCCAGAATGAAGCATTCCGTACAAGCGAAACACAGGAAAAAATACAACTGGGAAATACAGCCTACAAGAGAGACTGTCTTTTTCTCCGAGAGGATGTTCACTAACATTTTTGGAACAATTGACGATGTGTAACACATATCAACAAAGGATAGATTTCCTAGGAAAAAGTACATGGGCGTGTGGAGATTGGAGTCGGCCCTCACTAGCAAAATTATAGTCGAGTTCCCAAGGATATTTAAAAGATACATCGTTAAAAAACATATAAACAATAATGTTTGTTGTTCTGGGAGATCTGAGAGCCCAAGCATGAGAAATTGGGGGCTTCTTGTGTAATTTTGCATGATATTCTGTGAGGGACAACAAATAAAATGAAATTAACTAATACAAGTACATAATTCAATTAACAGATATCTAAATATATTGGTTTTATATTGCCTATCCAAAGGTATATCATGAAAAATATTTTATTTGTGAAAAGTGGTTATTAATACTAAAATAATCCCAGCCTTTGAAATGAATACTTCCATTCTTTTGCAGCTTTAAACAGACAATTAGAATGAAAATGACAATATGATATAATGTAATTATTAAAATACATTTTTGTATCTCAAAGTCTATTATTTACGGTTCATCGATTAATAAAGGGAGCAATATAGTCATAGATGATTTGAATGGCGTTTTTTTTTAGGACAGAGGAACCAGTACTATGTGCAATTATCAAAGAAAATTTACAGTGGAACAGTAAAAAATATTATTAAATTGACATCAATTAGTTAAAGTAAAGACAGCATAGTATTTATACACAAGAGTCAATTTAGAAGCATACGCTGTATTTTTTATAATACATTTAATAATTCTGGAAAGTTAAAACTTACCTGATATTGAAAAAGTTTGCAATACAAATGGAGGAGAGGCGGTTTTAGTTACGTGTGTCACACACACAAAATAGCATGAGTTTGTTGGGGTATTTATCTAATAAATGGTAAAAGGTTGATGGGATCCCATATGTGTATGACGCAAGAAGAGGGAAAGTTGATTGGTCCCATGATTCAGACGAAAGTAATTAGTTCACCCAGGGCTAATTATAAATTATTATTGTCTAGAAAACGTATAAATTGCTTTCTTGACAATAACTGTATTTCTAAAAAAAAATAAAAAATAAAACAAAATAAAAAAAAACACTAAAATTTAAAACTAAGTTTTACATCTCTCGTCAAATAGAAAATTTCACTTGCAGTTTTTCAACAAATGTCCCCGTCAGAGCTTTAAGTATTTGTTAATGTATTTATTGAAACTATCCACAGCTTGTGCTTTTTGTTTGGAATTGTCTTGGAGATATTTACTTTAAAAGTTCCCCTCACATGACTTGAGATTAGTGGGTTATCTTCCTTCTCCTCACCGCACCCTTGCTAACGCTACAAGATCAACAAGCGGCTGGGGGAGAAATAAGTTACCAATTACGCATTTTTACCTAATCAGATAAGAAAAGGCCACATAATGAATGGCTCTCACTCATTATTTGCTTGGTCTAAAATGTTAAAGCCAAGTTCTGATTATTCTTTAGAAGAAAAAGATAAAATGGTTGCTCCTATGGTATAGGCATAAGGTTATATCAAACACAGGACATGTTTGTTTTATGTCATTAAACCTAAAATGATAAAATGAAAGTTGTTGTATGGTTTATTTGTAAGAAAATGCAGTCAATGTGGAACAGCACCTTCAACTTGCACTTTCGGTTACTTTATGTATATGGTAGAAAAGTTGGAATACTGGAACTATTCGGTAAAGGAAAAAAATAAAATAAAAATAGATGTCAGAAGTGGGATTCGAACCCAGGCCTCCAGAGGAGACTGCGACCTGAACGCAGCACCTTAGACCGCTCGGCCATCCTGACTACACATTGACTACCTTTTGGCTCCCGTTGCAGCTTAATAATTGAGAGTTTCGGGTGAGGGCTTACAGTGTGTGTTTCAATTTCAAAGCAGAGTATTTTGTTTCTTCAATTATAAACTCTAAAACGTTTTTATAATGGTTTTTATAATGTGCAATAAGGATGTTTTATTACTTTATGCTTATGGTTCTCTTATACTATTGCATTATATTGCTTTGAATTTACATGGTAATTAATCTTATTACATGTGATCTGCAGCTGCAAAATCTGAGATACAGGGTGGTCTCATACACGCACACCTTAACTGAATGGTGGAGATAGTAAGATAAGTAAGAAAGATAAATAAGATGAACATTGCTATTAATGAACTGCAAATATCATTAGAATGTAAACTTTATTACTGTGTGCTTATATATATTAATAAAGAGTACTTTATGACTTAGTACCAGCAGCTCCCGTGCCGCAGTGTGTGCTGATTGGCGAAAACTTACATTTAGCCGAAATAGCTCAGTTGGGAGAGCGTTAGACTGAAGATCTAAAGGTCCCTGGTTCAATCCCGGGTTTCGGCAGATTGTTTTTCTTATGTTAAACTGATAATTTAAAATAGAGCTCAATAGAACAAAATATTCCACTAATCCAGTTTTGTTTTATAATGGTTTTAGAAGAGGTCTAATAATGAATTTAAAACAGGTCTATTTTCTGTTCTCTTAAGTCATTACACTAACCTGGTAGTTATTACAATTAAAGTTTATTTCTATGTAATTTATCCAGCAGCATGTCATGTCTCTTGAAATGCAAGATAAGTAAGTCAATTAAAATAAAGAGGATATGGATAGAACTGTGTAGCAAATGGCATTGTTTGTTCTGTTTGTGCATAGATAAATACAATTTAATAGTATTAAAAATAAATATCTGTAGTTTTTTGTGCATTTAACTATTCATTAAAGAAAAAAAAAAAGGATGTCAGAAGTGGGATTCGAACCCACGCCTCCAGAGGAGACTGCGACCTGAACGCAGCGCCTTAGACCGCTCGGCCATCCTGACTATGCATTAGTTAATGTTTGGCTCCAGTTGCAGTGTTATAAGAAAGAGTTTCGGGTGAGTGTTTACGGTGTGTGTTCCGATTTCAAAGCAGAATATTTGGTTTGTTGATTTATAAAATCTGAAACGTTTTTATAATGTGCAATAAGAATGTTTTATGATTTATGCTTATGGTTGTATCATACTATTGCATTACATTTCTTTGCATTCACATGGCAATTAATCTTGTTACATGTGATCTGCAGCTGGTGGATTGGTGGAGGTAGTAAGATAAATAAGAAAGATAAATGAGATGAACATTGCTATTAATGAACGGAAAATCTCATTAGACTGTAAACTTTATTACCGGGTGCTTAATACATGATTAATAAAAAGAGTACTTCATGATGCAATATTTGCAGCTCCCTAGCCATGCAGCCGAAATAGCTCAGTTGGGAGAGCGTTAGACTGAAGATCTAAAGGTCCCTGGTTCGATCCCGGGTTTCGGCAGACCATTTTGCATATGTTTAGCTCGACATTTAGTGAACTTCTTTACAGAAAGGATATTTGAATATTAACTGAATACGTTCCATTAAACCAGTTTAGGGTTTAGGGTTAAGAGGGTTAGGGTTACTTCATGATGCAATATTTGCAGCTAACTTTTGGTAGTATCCGCTGACCATATAAACATGATTGGGCACAACTGGGTCATGCAGCCGAAATAGCTCAGTTGGGAGAGCGTTAGACTGAAGATCTAAAGGTCCCTGGTTCGATCCCGGGTTTCGGCAGATTATTTTGCTTATGTTTATTATGGCAAAACAAGGGATTTAGAAGATGCCCAATAATGAATTTAAAAACATGTCTACTTTTTGTTTTCTTGAATCAGAGCATCAAGGAGGGAATGCAGACGCATTCCTCCCCAGAGGCTGAGTGAGGTTCCAGGAGATGTATAGAAGTGTATAACACTGCACTGCAATCATTCTTCATGATGTGACACCTTGTTACCCTCCTCATTTCACAGCACAGTCCTGATTATCAGACACTGTTGCCCAAACAAGCTGCCCCACTGACACACTTCTGTGAGTAGTGGGGTTCATAGGCAAGTTAGCAAGATCACAAAATTTTGTGGTCCCCCTTTCAGATGCATGGAAGGATTCTGCAGAATGCCTCATATGCCCTACAAGATATCTGTTTGGCTGAACACATCTCCTGCTGCCTGTGTGCATGGCCAGAAAGTGCTCCAAATTGGGCCCAATTAGCCATTTCCCCTACCTGGTGTCATGTGACTTGTTAGTGTTACAAGGTCTCAGGTGTGAATGGGGAGCAGGTATGTTAAATTTGGCGTTATCGCTCTCACACTCTCATACTGGCCACTGGATGTTCAACATGGCACCTCATGGCAAAGAACTCTGAGGATCTGAAAAAAGAATTGTTGCTCTGCAGAATGATGGCCTAGGCTATAAGAAGATTACCATGACCTTGAAACTGAGCTCCAGCATGGTGAGCAAGACCATACTGGGGTTTCACAGGACAGGTTCCACTCAGAACAGGCCTCGCCATGGTCAACCAAAAAAGTTGAGTGCACATGCTCAGCGTCATATCCAGAGGTTGTCTTTGGGAAATAGACGTACGAGTGCTGCCAGCATTGCTGCAGAGGTTGAAGGGGTCGGGGGTCAGCCTGTCATTGCTCAGACCATACGCCCTACATTGCATTAAATTGGTCTGCGTGGCTGTCATCCCAGAAGGAAGCCTTTTCTTAAGTCTGCAAACAGTTTGCTGAAGACAAGCAGACTAAGGACATGGATTACTGGAACCATATCCTGTGGTCAGATGAGACCAAGATTAATTTATTTGGGTCAGATGGCGTCAAGCGTGTGTGGCGGCAACCAGGTGAGGAGTACAAAGACAAGTGTGTCTTGCCTACAGTCAAGCGTGGTGGTGGGAGTGTCATGGTCTTGGCCTGCATGACTGCTGCCGGCACTGGGGAGCTACAGTTCATTGAGGGAACCATGAATGCCAACATGTACTGTGACATACTGAAGCAGAGCATGATCCCCTCCCTTAGGAGACTGGGCCGCAGGGCAGTATTCCAACATGATAACGACCCCAAACACACCTCCAAGACGACCACTGCCTTGCTAAAGAAGCTGTTACACAGGCTGTACACTCACTACTTTACATTATAGCAGAGTGTCATTTCTTCATTGTTGCCGATAAAATGTGAGGGGTGTACTCACGTTTTGTGACATACTGTTTATTGATTGTTTTAATTTGTAAATAAAGTTACATAGATTAGTGTATAAACCTGTAAACTGAAAGTTTTGGGAGAAACTGACTGGTCCTCTTTATGATTTCATATACATATTTATATATCCGAATCACTGTTTTATCCATTTAATATAGAATAATAATAAACGCAGGTCATAGGTTTTTTTATGTCATTAAAGCTGAAAGGATACATTTAAAGCAATCAATGTATTTTCTAAGTGGAACAGCATCTTCAACTTGCACATTCAGTTACTTTATGTATATGCTAGAAAAGTTGGAATGCTGGAACTATTTGATAAAGAAAAAAAAAAAGATGTCAGAAGTGGGATTTGAACCCATGCCTCCAGAGGAGACTGCGACCTGAACGCAGCGCCTTAGACCGCTCGGCCATCCTGACTTCAGAATTGCCTGTTTTTGGGTCCAGTTGCAGTGCTATAAGAGATAGTTTCGGGTGAGTGTTTACATTGTGTGTTCCAATTTCAAAGCAGAGTATTTGGTTTGTTGATTTATAAAATCTGAAACGTTTTTATAATGTGCAATAAGAATGTTTTATGATTTATGCTTATGGTTGTATCAAACTATTGCATTACATTTCTTTGCATTCACATGGTAATTAATCTTGTTACATGTGATCTGCAGCTGGTGGATTGGTGGAGGTAGTGAGATAAATAAGAAAGATAAATAAGATGAATATTGTTATTAATGAACGGAAAATCTCATTAGACTGTAAACTTTATTACCGGGTGCTTAATACATGATTAATAAAAATAGTACTTCATGATACAATATTTGCAGCTCACTTGTAGTAGTATCCGCTGACCATATCAAAATGATTGGGCAAAGCAGGGCCATGCAGCCGAAATAGCTCAGTTGGGAGAGCGTTAGACTGAAGATCTAAAGGTCCCTGGTTCGATCCCGGGTTTCGGCAGACTATTTTGCTTATGTTTAGCTCGACATTTAGTAAACTTCTTTAGAGAAAGGATATGTGAATATTAACTGAAAATATTCCACTAAACCACTTTTAATTTTCAATTATGGCAAAACAAGGGATTTAGAAGATGCCTAATAATGAATTTAAAAACATGTCTATTTTCTGTTTTCCTGAATCAGAGCATCAAGGAGGGAATGCAGACGGCATTCCTCCCCAGAGGCTGAGTGAGGTCCCGGGAGATGTATAGAAGTTTATAACACTGCACTGCAATCATTCTTCATGATGTGACACCTTGTTACCCTCCTCATTTCACAGCACAGTCCTGATTATCAGACACTGTTGCCCAAACAAGCTGCCCCACTGACACACTTCTGTGAGTAGTGGGGTTCATAGGCAAGTTAGCAAGATCACAAAATTTTGTGGTCCCCTTTTCAGATGCATGGAAGGATTCTGCAGAATGCCTCATATGCCCTACAAGATATCTGTTTGGCTGAACACATCTCCTGCTGCCTGTGTGCATGGCCAGAAAGTGCTCCAAATTGGGCCCAATTAGCCATTTCCCCTACCTGGTGTCATGTGACTTGTTAGTGTTACAAGGTCTCAGGTGTGAATGGGGAGCAAGTATGTTACATTTGGCGTTATCGCTCTCACACAATCATACTGGCCACTGGATGTTCAACATGGCACCTCATGGCAAAGAACTCTCTGAGGATCTGAAAAAAGAATTGTTGCTCTGCAGAATGATGGCCTAGGCTATAAGAAGATCACCATGACCTTGAAACCATGACCTTGAAACTGAGCTTCAGCATGGTGAGCAAGACCATACTGGGGTTTCACAGGACAGGTTCCACTCAGAACAGACCTCGCCATGGTCAACCAAAGAAGTTGAGTGCACATGCTCAGCGTCATATCCAGAGGTTGTCTTTGGGAAATAGACGTACGAGTGCTGCCAGCATTGCTGCAGAGGTTGAAGGGGTCGGGGGTCAGCCTGTCATTGCTCAGACCATACGCCCCACACTGCATCAAATTGGTCTGCGTGGCTGTCATCCCAGAAGGAAGCCTTTTCTAAAGTCTGCAAACAGTTTGCTGAAGACAAGCAGACTAAGGGCATAGATTACTGGAACCATCTCCTGTGGTCAGTTGAGACCAAGATAAACTTATTTGGGTCAGATGGCGTCAAGCGTGTGTGGCGGCAACCAGGTGAGGAGTACAAAGACAAGTGTGTCTTGCCTACAGTCAAGCGTGGTGGTGGGAGTGTCATGGTCTTGGCCTTTATGAGTGCTGCCGGCACTGGGGAGCTACAGTTCATTGAGGGAACCATGAATGCCAACATGTACTGTGACATACTGAAGCGGAGCATGATCCCCTCCCTTAGGAGACTGGGCCGCAGGGCAGTATTGCAACATGATAACGACCCCAAACACACCTCCAAGACGACCACTGCCTTGCTAAAGAAGCTGTTACACAGGCTGTACACTCACTACTTTACATTATAGCAGAGTGTCATTTCTTCATTGTTGCCGATAAAATGTGAGGGGTGTGCTCACGTTTTGTGACATACTGTATATTGATTGTTTTAATTTGTAAATAAAGTTACATAGATTAGTGTATAAACCTGTAAACTGAAAGTTTTGGGAGAAACTGAATGGTCCTCTTTATGATTTCATATACATATTTATATATCCGATTCACTATTTTATCCATTTAATATAGAATAATAATAAACGCAGGTCATAGGTTTTTATGTCATTAAAGCTGAAAGGATACATTTAAAGCAATCAATGTATTTTCTAAGTGGAACAGCATCTTCAACTTGCACATTCAGTTACTTTATGTATATGCTAGAAAAGTTGGAATGCTTGAACTATTTGATAAAGAAAAAAAAAAGTTGTCAGAAGTGGGATTCGAACCCACGCCTCCAGAGGAGACTGCGACCTGAACGCAGCGCCTTAGACCGCTCGGCCATCCTGACTTCGGAATGGTCTGTTTTTGGGTCCAGTTGCAGTGCTATAAGAGAACGTTTCGGGTGAGTGTTTACATTGTGTGTTCCAATTAGCAGAGTATTAGGTTTGTTGATTTATAAAATCTGAAACGTTTTTATAATGTGCAATAAGGATGATTTATGCTTATGGTTCTATACTAGTGCATTATATGTGTTCGAATTCACATGGTAATTAATCTTATTACATGTGATCTGCAGCTGCAAAATCCGAGATACAGGGTGGTCTCATACACACACATCTTAACAGTGAATGGTGAAGGTAGTAAGATCAATAAGAAAGATAAATAAGATGAACATAGCTATTAATGAACTGCAAATCTCATTATAATGTAAACTTTATTACCGTGTGCTTAATATATGATTTATAAAAAGACGCAATATTTGCAGCTCACTTGTAGTAGTATCCGCTGACCATATAAACACGATTGGGCAACTTTGGAACACGCAGCCGAAATAGCTCAGTTGGGAGAGCGTTAGACTGAAGATCTAAAGGTCCCTGGTTCGATCCCGGGTTTCGGCAAGTGTTTTTGCTTATCTTTAGCTTGACATTTAGTGAATTTATTTACAGTAAATATATGTGAATATTAACTGAAAATATAAAATGAAAGTTTTATTTTATAATTAACATAAACACAAGGGATTTACAAGATGCCTAATAATGAATTTAAAAACGTGTCTATTTTCTGATTTCTTGAATCATTACACTAACCTGGTAGTTATTACAATTAGTTTATTTCTATGAAATGCAAGATAAGCAAGTAAACTAAAATAAAGATGATATGAATCGATTTGTGTAGCAAATGGTAATTGCTCTGTTTGTGTATAGATAAATACAGTGTATGATATTACAATATGCCTGATCATGGTGTAATAAACCTGGAGATTTAGAGGCAAACCCTGAGAGTTGCCATATATGGTCATAAACATTACCTTTTAAAAATAGTAAATAACACCCATGTCACATATCAATATTTTGTATTGCAGATCAAGACTTAATTATTCCCAGAAGCTGTCTAGCTCTGAGTGTTTACTAAAGCTTCCCCCCTGGGAAAATCTAATATATCCAAATTTAATCAGTTTATGCTGATGCTTCTGTTTAATGATCAATGATTTGTTCCATGAACAAACACCCTGATCATTAAACAGAAGCATCAGCATAAACTGTAATAAAGTTTAAAACTGATAACTAATTTCTGAAAATGTTGTTGTTTCTGATAGCTGTTCATTATTTTCCAAATCTTCTCCAAACCTTTGTATTTATGAATGTAACCTAAAATATAACGCTTTTGATCTACCCACTATTTATTACTTTTCTATGTAATTAGAAGGGTTAGATTTACAAAAACAAAGAGATTGGGACACCAATGCGGGGCAGCCAATTAGTTTTTCAACCCACCGGCTCGCTGCCTAACTTCCGTATATGTATATCGCCGAAATAGCTCAGTTGGGAGAGCGTTAGACTGAAGATCTAAAGGTCCCTGGTTCGATCCCGGGTTTCGGCAGATATTTTTTCTTCTGTTAAACTGATCATTTAGTGAACTACTTTACAGTAAGTATATGTGAACATTAACTGAAAATATCCCACTAGTCCTGTTTCATTTTATAGTGGATTGTTACATCTGACATTACCTTAGATTATATTTTTTAGACTTGGTGCACATGGACCAAAAAACAATCGAGGCAAATTTTCTTTTAATTTTTACACGTCTAATATAAACTTTTAAATTATAGTGTAGGGGCGGCACCTTACGCAGGCTACATCAAGATGAATAACCATGAAGCTGAAATAGGTCGGTTGGGACTTGATACGGAAATCATATTTTTCCTTTTGTCATTTGTACATCAGAGAGAAAATAAACAATCTGCTCACACCCAGGACCTTTAGATCTCCCATCTAATGCTTTCCTAACAATGGCTTGGCTGGGGGGGGGGGCTAGCCACCTAACAATGGCTTGGCTAGGGGAGCTAGCCACCTAACAATGGCTTGGCTAGGGGAGCTAGCCAAGCCATTGTTAGGAAAGCATTAGATGAAAGATCTAAAGGTCCTGGGTGTGTGCAGATTGTTTATTTTCTTTCTTTCTGATGTACAAATGACAAAAGTAAAAATATTATTTCCATGTCGACAAGACGATATTTGTAGTAGTAGCATCTTAGGACCAGTGATGTATGACGGGGTCAAACGTCAAACTACGAGCCGAAATAGCTCAGTTGGGAGAGCGTTAGACTGAAGATCTAAAGGTCCCTGGTTCGATCCCGGGTTTCGGCAAATAACTTTCTTGCCAATTTAAACTACTCAGGTGAATATATTGTCCAGTATTATCAACACGCACTACTAGTACTAATAAGTACACTCTATAAAGAGTAATAATTAAAAATTCACTTAACTGCCACACATGCTTAGACTAATGTTCTAAATCAAAATAATGGTTGCACATTGTTACATTTTGAGGGTCAGCTGTGGGTATAGCTATCCGGAATCATAATGCAATCCACAAAATGAATGAAATACAAAAAGTACTTTTTAATGCAAACGCTTCAGATGTATGCAGCAAAACGGGTGATTAATATTCGACTACTCTAGAAGTCTGTAAAGACACAAACTGGCACTAGGTGACGCCAGAGCCCCCTTCATGTGATAATAGCGCGTACTCGATGATACACGCATGCGCATTCCTCTGCTGCAACCGGAAGTGAATGTGTGCGAACATGTAGAGGCTGCATTACTGTTGTGTAAATGGATTTTTATTTGATTATCACAGCTTGGAATGGGATTCATATTTATCCATTGAAGCTCAAGGAAAAGTCAGCTCTTAAATGTAAACCATTGCACTAAACAGGCGAAGGTACATTCACATAACGTCGTTCTATGTAAATAGGGTTAATATGGGGCTGTCTCTTGGGTCATCGTATAAGCATCGGTCCCGTGTATTTTAGTATGGCGCTAGATTAATTTACCACATAAATGACATTATTCGTGATGCAAGTATGCATATTTCTTTAGGTGTAATGGAAGGACGTTTTTCTCTACTAAGAGGATAGTAGATACTGGACCAGCCTCCCAACAGGGGTGGTAGATGCTAATATAGCATGGCAGTTAAAACACATGAGACAGGTATATGGCAGTCCCGTATCTAAGACGAGACCAAGGACTAGATGGGCCAAATGCTTCTTATTTGCAGTAAAAATACAATGGTTCTATTTAATGATGCTTTATAATTACTGTCATCATAGGTTGTAGCTGCATAATTAATAATAATAATTTTCTTTACCCCCCCCCCAGCTGTGGCAAAGCAGTATTTAAAGCAACAAAACTAGAAACTTTGAACAGCATAACTAGGAAGATGGCTAAGAAGGCGTCTGCTAAGGTAAGCAGGAATATGGGTTCTGCTGCAAGCAGTCAGAATGAAGAAATCGTATATTAACATCCGGACCGATTAAGTGAAATATGTTACGCGTACTCTGATTAAAGACTCTATCCACACAACCATCTACTCCGTAGTATAATGACAGTATTTGGCAGCCATTAAGCTGTGAAATCACATTTTGAGTTACCCCCCTGCCATATTTATGATCATAACCTTACAGAGGCGCCCGGAGGATGTAAGGAACCTGTAGCATTTAAGGTGCAATCGCTGTTGGCTGGATAACCACATATGGATCACACGACCTGTCTGGACTGCTAGGGGGACTGCAGTTTTTACTGGGGGGGGGGTCATGGGAAATTGAGAAAATCATTGAATGACATGTGGTTACACCTATGCTGAAGATGTATCAGATCAGGAAATATATATTACTAAGGATTACTATTTTATTAGTTCTTCAAAATAACGTCAATGGTAGAAAAAGGAAAAAAAAAACTCACATAGTTTTGAAGTCTGATCACCCCCGACCAGCCGAAGCAGGTGAAGCAGGTGAAGCAGGTGAAACATCAGTGGCGTTCTGTGCTGTAGTATTGGAGGCCTCCATTCAAGCTCTATCTTTGCCTCGGTGGCTATTTGGGTAAGGCGGGCGGGTGTCCACACCTTCTGTCCAGCCCACATCTGGAGTTGGCCCTGCCCAGCCCACCTCTTGCCACACCCTTTTCACAGGTGTCCCAATTTGGTCACCTGTGTCACGTTTGGGGGTATGCACTGAATTATTATGAATAAACCTGCATGCCGTTATCTAACCGACATCTTTGTTTAATTAAAATGATTACGTTTAATATATTTTTGGGCATAATTGTATCGTAGGCTTCAATAGCGTTCACTTCAGTCGCTGCCTGCTTCACGGAAGAGGAATGGAACCTTTTGGAAGAATGGCAAAGGCTGCTTTACGAGGACGTGATGAAGGACGTGCACGGAGCACTGATTTCACTGGGTAATGCCACATCTTCTGTACGGTGTCAGGATTTATAAAGTGCACACAGGGGGGCTCACAAAATAATCGGGTCGCTGTGGGTTTATTTACGCAACCCTTTCACAGCATGAGCTTCTTGGTAAATTCAAGTTTGCCAAGTCGAATGAATCCCCTCTGATTTTAATGGAAGACAACGTTCAAGAAATGTAGCTGCCAGCAACAGGGCCACATTTACTTTCCAAGATGGTCGAGGTTGATGCTGGAGGATTAATGAGAATACCACAAGGGGATCTCAGATTTCCACGGCCCTCATTGAAAGTAAGCCCTTTAATGTTTTGTAACGTGCTCCAAGTTCTTATGCTCTTCGGCTAATGTTCCATCTCATGGTGTGAACATATTCTGTAATTATGTTATCAAGGCAGCCTAAAATGTTTTTTTAACACTTAATCCATAGTTTAATCATCTTGAACCAAGCATTGTGGCACCTCCAGCTGGTGGGGGGGGCGGCTATAACCTGAACATTTCGCAATTCTTCCCTTCAATTGTGGTCCAATATGTGGTTCAAAGAATGAATGTTGGGAAAAATACTAATTTATTTCTGCAGGGCTTTTTATTTATCTGTATTACGTCATATGAAAGCAGTCACTAAAACACCTAACTTGCTTGTTAATTCTACCTTTGTGGGCTGTGTCGTAGAAATTGTATTCAATATCTCGAATCCCTGTACTTTGTTAACCGAGTGACCGTATTCTGTGCATTGCTACTTCTTGAACAGGCTACTCAATCCTTAATCCGGACACATTATTGAAAGTTAAAATGGCAGAAGAAGACCGCTACGTGGATGATGAAAAGAAACAATGTGATGTTCCTGCGAAAGGTAGGTGCTTCTTTTATAAGCAGAAATCATCCGCTAATCATACAAATATTAAGTAAAGTGCAGAAAAAAAAGCTCAAGTCCAGCTTGCATTGAGCTTGGCTTTCTTTTCTTCAGTTTGACCTGAGAACCATTCTCGTCTGCTGTACCATACCATATATTATTGGGCTTTTGACCTTGTCTATTCCCCAATTTGATCCTGGACTTCTGATTGAGGCTTAATTGATTTAAGCCATGAATCTGGGGATATGAGCCACAAAAGAGTGGCTCCCATATTAGAAATCTTTTAGCTTTGCTTGTTATTTGTGAAAGTCCTGGATCACAGACCGAGACCTGTCTTGTGTGATATACAGTGTTATCCTATTTGTTGAGACTGTACCTAGACATTTTGATTTTCTTATTTTAAATGCTGTTTTTAGATCTGTATTATCATTATTACCTAATAACTTATGTTTTAATCAATATTGACTCTTCTGATCTCATTGCATCTATACCAATATCATTATGTTATCCGTACTGTTGTTTTCTTTACGTGAAGTTGATTGTTTCTTTCTTCAGGTTGTAGCGATGTCAAACCGGAAATAGTGATGAAAATTAAGCATCTGAAAGAGGAAGATTCTGGGTCTCTGGGAGAGAAGTCATCTTCAGGGCCCGTTGCTGGTAAGTAAGCAGACGCCTCAGCTCTTATGTAGTGAATTAATTCAAATGGACTGACAACTGCTTGAATCTCACTCAGCCAGCTACTATCACAAAGGTTACGCCAAGCAGCTTTCAGCAAGTCTGCGACTGACTTGTTTTTTTTGTGTTTTCGTTAGATTTTCAAAAAAACTTCCTAATCAAGGAAGAGGAAGAAGGCTATGAAATCAACAAAACTATCACAGGAGAGGAGAATCCCGCTGGCTTTGGTAGGATCAGTGGAATATGACAGTAGTTGTTATTCTGTAGTATAGTCTATTGATAAACTGTGTCTGTAGAATAGTCTGTGCCATATTTACGGCTAATTGGCATTATGAGGCCGATTCAATCACGTATTGCCAGTCCTTAACGATCTGTAATAGAACTTATTTGTTTCACTACAGCAAGACAACTTATCTATGATCTGAAGCACTAACTCAATGTACACTTAATGCACTGACCTGTTTTATCGGCGTGCTTATAATAGCCATTGGAATGATTCATTGTTTGGTTTAACAGGTTCTTTTATGCCCCTATCAGATTGTTCTCCCAGTCCCAGTGAAAAGAACCAATTATCAGGTGTGGAGCCCCAAGACCAATGCACAGTGGAGGGTATGGATGGAAGCCATTTGTATGTAAACTTCTTAAACTATTGTTAGTAAAAAAATAGTTTTTGAATGTACACGAGATGTACACGTTTCATGCAAACGATTGCTGAATCTTTTAACTGACAACCTTGACTATTTAAAAAAAGCAGCAACTTCTCAGCTCAGTAGCATTATACTCAAATATCTACCTTTACAAATATTGTAGCACTAGCACCTTGTCAGCACAAAAGGAAAGCGGTTGATGAGTGCTAGTGATGGTTAGAGCGTAAGGGCTGATATCAACAGTAAAATATTGTGGGGATTCATATATGAACAATCACGTTATAACAGGTGGACCAATATTTGATACTGTAACAATGGTACAAATAAAGGAGGAGAATAACCTCGATGCCGCCGTCCAACAAATTTGGTCTTCAAGGGAAAACCTCAGTATTAACGCATCAGGTAAGCTGTGCAAAACTATATTATATAAATACCGGTGTATATATATATGTATATATATATATATATATTTGGTTTTTTTACGTATACCAGACCATTCAAGTTCAAGAATTCAAGAATCTAATTATAATGTGTCACAAGCGGCAATGAATCTACATTTTCTCACCAGGATAGCATAAGGAAATTGAAATAGATTGTGCCTATACATAGCCCGACAGTTGGAAATGTTATAGAGCTTCTTCTGCATGAACTCTTTTGGGCTGTGAAACACTTTCATACCGTCAGTTGTCCTGTGTATTTATTTTTGCTTTAACCCATGCCTTTACAAACCAAATAAAGTGGTCTGTGACAGGGTTAAGAATTTAAGTGAATTTGATTTCAGATTATGCTATAACAGGGGGTCCGATAGTTGATACTGTAACAATGGTACAAATAAAGGAGGAAGATCACCTCGATGCCACTGTCCAACAAAACTGTTCTTCAAGGGAAAACCTCAGTACTAATGCATTGGGTAAGCTGATTATTATTATTTCTGAAAATATTGAAAATAGAAAGTATTTCTTTATATCAAAAATGTGTCACAAGCAGCAATGAATCTACATTTTCTCAGCAGGATAGCACAAGGAAGTTCAAAAAGATTGTGCCCAAACATAGCCTGCCAGTTGGAAATGTTATAGCACTTCTTCCGCATGGACTCATTTAGGCTTTGAAACACCTTCATGTGTTCAGTTGTCCTGTGTATTTATTTTTGCCTTAACCATGTCTTTACAAACCAGCCGTGTTGGATTGTATTAACTGCTTATTACACTCAGTAAATAAATAAAGTGGTCTGAGACAGAGTTAAAAAGGACATAGAAGTTGACTTCAGATTCTGTTATAACAGGTGGTCCAATATTTGATACTGTCACAATGGTACAAATAAAGGAGGAAGATCCCCTCGATGCTGCTGTCCAACAAAACTGGTCTTCAGGGGAAAACCTCAGTACTAATGCATCAGGTAAGTTGTGCAAAATGATATTATGTAAATATAGTCTCAATCTTTCAGAGGAAAGGCTTTCCATGAGTTTTGTTTCGGTGGGAATTTTTGCCCATTCATCCAGTAGAGCATTTGTGAGGTCATGCACTGATGTTGGCTCTTAAAAAGAAGAGGACCGAGGACAGACCCCTGAGGCACTCCACTTAATACCTGCGTACAGGCTGAGAAACATCCATTCACAACAACCCTCTGCATTCTATATTTTAGCCAATTTCTGATCCACATACAGACATTTGCCCCTAAGCCTATTTCTGTTAATTTGTAGAGTAGCCTTTTATGCGGAACCGTATCAAATGCCTTAGCAAAGTCACATCTACAGCCACCCCCAGGTCTATATTTTTACTAACTTCTTCATAGAATGCTAATAGCTTGGTTTGACAAGACCGGTCTTTCACAAATCCATGTTGACTTCTACTAATTGGATTATGGATCTAGATATGATCTTGAATGTATACCTTTAACAACCTTTCAAATAATTTCCCCACTACCGATATTAACCTTACTGGCCTGTAATTACCCGGTTGAGATTTTGATCCCTTTTTAAATATGGGCACAACATCTGCCTTGTGCCAATCTAATGGAACTATGCCCGAGCTGAAAGAATCCCTAAAGATTAGTGATAATGGTTGGGCCAGAATTAGGCTTAGCTCCTTCAGTACCCTTGGGTGTATACCATCCGGTCCAGGCTTGCATGCTTCTGCTCGGCTATGGAAACCCATTCCATGAAGCTCCTATCCTAACTGTATCCTCTCCTTTAATCCAACAGACAGCTCCTCAGATGAAACGTCTAGTCAGAATGCACATCTTGAAGTAGAGGAAAATGATCAGGAGCCGGCTGTTGACAGCATGCAAAACAACTGCGTATTGAGGGACCTAAGCACAGCCACCCTGGAGAGCATTCATGGTTTAATAAGAAATGCAAGGGTGAGGAAAAGAAAAATTAAAGAGGAAAGACCTCACAAGTGCATAGTATGTGACCGATGTTTCACGAGACACTCAAATCTTGTCGCGCACTACAGAACGCACACAGGAGAAAGGCCGTACGAGTGTCACCAGTGTCACAAAACCTTTATCAACAAATCGAACCTTTGTCGCCATGTGAGAATACACGTCAGACAGAATCTATAGTGAGCCCTGAACTTTCAAATAGAAGAAACCTTCACCGTCTCGCGGAAGGCTGTAAATATGTAATTATCGAAATGGTGTATAATTGGATACAGAGTTACAAAAACCGTGGAAATTTGGACTGGGCCGGTCTCAGGAGTTGTGTAGCTACGGCTTATGTTTCTTTGCTGTGCCAAACTTTGTGCTGTTTTGTTTTCACCTCTGTGGATGTATCGCTGCATGGTTCCAAAGAAAAGCCTCATATAATTTAGAATTATGCTTCTTATTCCTATATTCTATATAACGTCGTCCAGGCCTTTTTTTTCTAGATGTGGTTTAAACTCACATCTTACTAGTTATGAAGGTTCAGTAGAGGAAGGTTCCTCCTGAGCTTGTCCTGTATACTGCATACATCTAGAAATCTCACTAATTTGACTGTGCTTTATACAGAGTCATACAAGCTTCTTGCTGGAGAAGCTAATTGAGGTTGGCCCCTCATAATACATGTTGTGTTGAAATTGCAGCTCTCTTCCAAACTATATCAGTGTATTCTCAAACAGATTGCTATGTACAGAACCTTCTGGTGTTGGAATAATGTTCTCCTGGGCAGCCATCATGGTGACCATCAGCACTCCAAGGGCAGTTCTGTTTGCTATTGCCCCTCTGCTGTCCGGGGTACCGATGGATGTTTAGTCCATGTATTATGAGTAGCTGAAGCACATTGGTATGGTTTTGCCTTATTTCAAAGACTTATTTTTCATTTTTAAATTGAAAAATCATGATTATCATCATTGTTGAGTAGTACTTGGGAGCCCCGAAACACAGCTAATAGCAAGCAGAAGAGAGGGATGTTGTTGAGGGGAAAAAAGGACAGAAGTATTTGGATCCCAATGAGGGACTGTGCCTCCTAAAAAGTGACACTAGGAAGTAGTAATGGTAGACGAATGGGTAGGAAGAGAGATTACAAAATAATGTACTAATGTGATGTACTTTAGGTCAAGTGTGTTGATTCGTCTGGTATTTTGGGATGCATGACATAGTACGAGGCTATTACAGGAATAATAGGCCCTCTCTTGCTTAAAGGGACCATCCCCAGCCCCCATGTTCACTTTTATGCATATGATAGCAGCATGGTCGGTTTAGCCCCAGTGTGCATGTGTAAACTATTTCCATTGATGTCAATTTGAGCGCTTTCCGGCCAGTGATTGACAGCTTTGAGCAGCCAATCGGGGGAAAGAGAGTGTATGTTAGTGGCAGGCTGGGTTTTTTAGTGTTAGTGTCTGTGCATGTATGTGAGTATGGGAATGTTAGTGTGTCTCTGCCTGTGTAAGTATGTGTGTCTGTATGTTAGTATGTGGCTTGTCTGTTTATGTGTGTTAGAGCCCTGCACGGGACTTTTTTTTTTTTTTAAATCCTGCTCCCGCTGAATTTCTGACAATTACCGCCTGCTCCCGCCACGTATGTGTCCAATTCCGCCCGCTCCCGCAACATATGAGGTCAATCCGCAGCGGAGTAACGTGAAGTGATGTAAATTCACGTGACTCCTCTGGGTTCCTGTGCAGAACAAGAGAGGAGACGCTGTGAGGGAGCAACGCGGGACCCGCATCCTAATGCAGTCCTCTAATGTGTGTATTTGGCTAGGTTAGTATGTGCGTGTGTCTTGGTTATGTTAGTGTGTGCGTGTGTGTGCGTGCCTCTGCTGAGGTCAGGCTCTGAATGGCTGCCGCACAGCCTGTTACCACTTTACATTTATTATTGAAATTGCCGATACTATTTTTTTTTCTTGTGAAATTATTCAGAGGGCTAAAGTCCATTTCAACTCCATGTAACAATTATCTCATGAATAATGGGGGTTTATTATTCTACGGATCCGTGTGTTTATATATTATCTATTCCTTATATAGCGCCAACAATTCCCGCTGACGGAAGAACCAATGCACCAGCTCTGCTATTATATATATATATATATATATATATATATATATATATATATATATAATATATATTTAATAGTTACACATACACACGTAGTATCTGAATTATTATCACTCCCCCTGCGTTACTTTTCTTTATAGGCCCCATAAACACGAGTCCTCTGGTGATGGAGCTGTGTGCTGTATGCATGTGGTTATACAGCGGATTATTTTGTGGAGGAAAGGAGGGTAGGAATACATTGACGCTGAGGACGCGTTGGGTATCAACCCACGGCTTGCGTGGCCGCATCACGCTGCTTCCCGTTATTCCCAACGGGCGGAAGGATTTCGTCCTTCGGGTAAGGATCCGGAGTAGGTGAAGGATGCAGATGGGATGGCTGCGCGGCTGCCAGGTCCGGGCGCTGTGATCTGACATCTTCCCTGCAGTGAGTAAGCCGGCGCTGTGCTGTCCGTCACCTGTATTCAGCGCTGCATCCCTAGCCCGGCCAGTGCCTCTCCTTCCTGCCTCTATACCCCACTCCCCGTCCGCCCTGCCCCAACTTTGCCCCTCTGTGTGCGCTTTCCTCAGCCAGCACCAGCCCCTCCTCCCCCTCCAGGCCCTGCCAGCTGCAGAAAAAAGGCCTCTGCCACAGGGGTGTGTGTGTGAGCTGTGCCCCGGCAACCAGATACACCGAGCCGGGTTATCTGTGGGACCCCCACATGCAGGCTTTACAGACTGCCCCCTCTCCATCCTATGTCACACCTGTCACCTGCCTTCATTACCTGTCAAGTGTAGGTCCTCTCTGCGTGTCTCATTAGAACGCAGCGCCCAAAGCATGGTACAGTCTGTGGGTGATATACACGCACACTCGTGGCGGGCTGATCATTCATAAGCCGGGATCCAAAATAATAATAATAATTAATCATACCGACTCGTCTTTCGCAAGATCCAGGATTTGCTGTGTCTTCTACGGCAGTATATCTCGGAAGCCATGGGTGATATTATGCTAAAGATAACTTAAAGTATTAAAGAAAGTGGAGGAACCGGCACATGTATAGAAATGTGGTCCTGCTGCAAAGTCTGAAAGTGATGTAATCGCCATAGCAACCGCTAGACTGGTCCAGACTCTATAGCTGGTATGGTTTGACTGGTATGGTTTGAAAATCTTCTCCAGAGTTTTTATACATAACCCACATGGCCTTCTAACATACAGGCTTTTAACGCAATCATTTATTCGACTTTATATCCTATATCCACAGAATGATCTTTAACTATAACAGTGTTTTTTTCCCCAAAGTTTAAAATGTTGTGGAGCGATGTGAATGTCTGTCAACCTTTCTCTCCTCGCCTGTCATCTCTCGCAGTTACCCGTCATCTCTCGCAGTTACCTGTCATCTCTCGCAGTTTCCCGGCCTCTCCGGTTACCACCGTCCTTCTCGGCCAATTCTTCATTGATGCTGCTGCGGAAGTGGAGCTGGGAGGGAGATCCAGCATGGAGTAAAACAGCAAAGCCCTCGGAATCCAGCTTCGGGATCGCCATAGAAAACTCAGACGGTGCGTGACGTTGTATCAGCTTCTGCGCATGCTTTTCATTCCTGTCGCCTTTTTATTATTTTTATTTTTATATAACCTTGTAGGGTTAAGCCTCACCCTGCGAAATCTAAAGTACTAGGCGTGAAAAGCCATTAAGCAGACGTGTTAACATATTTAAAGCTTCTAATTAAACACAAACATCCTGGCGTATTCTCTCTAGTCGGCGGATGCTTTTTTCGCACCCTTTTATCAGAGGAGTTTTATTCGGTAACTGTGAGCATTTAGAAGGATCCACACGAGGTTCTATGAATTTTAATTGACTTTGACATGCTTAGTAACATATAATTTATTACCCTGCAACCGAGAATAATCATGGTTAGCAAATTAATGGTTTTTATACATTATTCGGTAAACCGCATGGCACTTATTCTTTGTTTCAATTTGTCCGCCGGCATGCAAAATCAATATTATTTTCTACTTTACAAAGAGACGTTTGGCTTTTGTTTTTTTTGTTATGTTGATTTTTTTACTTGGAAATACACTGTTAAAAAGGTTGGGGGTCACTTGGCTGTTTCCATGGAAAACAAGCACATTTCTAGCTGTAACATAATTGCAAAATAGTTTTCTAACGATCAACTAGCCTTTTTAGGTTTAAACTTGGATCAGCGAACACAACGTGCCGTTGGAACACAGGAGTGATGGAAGTGATAAAGGGCCTCTGTATGCCTATGAAGCTATTCCATTAAAAATCAGCAGTTTCCAGCTACAATAGTCATTTACAACATTAACCCCACCTGAGCTGGATTTCTGATT
Organism: Spea bombifrons; assembly: GCF_027358695.1. NCBI lineage: Eukaryota > Metazoa > Chordata > Amphibia > Anura > Pelobatidae > Spea > Spea bombifrons. Next base: position 8,193,051 of record NC_071098.1, read on the forward strand.
ATTTTAATGGACTAAATTTGCTTCACCCCCCCGGACATTTCTAAGTGACCCCAAACTTTTGAACAGTAGTGTGCACTCCTTTCTCGCCATGAACACTGATCTCTAGACAGGCTTATTATACCGTTGAGATACACTGAGATCAAGGAAATATCTTCCGTTCCGAGAATTGTAAAATAAAGTAAAACGGTATTTTGTTAAGATTGATTTCATTTGGATTTTGCTATTTAATTTGCACGACACACTTGTTTGAACGGGCTATTTTTAAATTGTGAAACAAAAATGAAATCCGTAAGTCACCCCAATTTCACTTTAGTAGAGCGATCTAATGACTTACAGGCAGCTTTCCACATCTGGATCCTCCACTTTTTACCCATTGTGCTTGGCTAATTCACTAAAGCGCTGTCAGGTTGAGATGTTGAATCGCCATTGATTGCCAACTGGAGCATCGGCAAGGCTTTGATTGGCAATCCTTAGGCTATTGGTTTTTAAAACACTCCAAAGTAATAGTGTAAGTTTAAGGTCACAGTACTGCTGGAAGATATGACCCGAACTCCTAGCATAGCAAGGGTTATGCCATAGTTTTTATTTTTCCCAGAATAATTTATTAGTATGATAAATGATTTTTATCACTAAAAGGCTACTTGTGATAGCTCCTTGACCTTTAGATGTATTCTCTAAAAAACCAGAAGCAAATGTATTTAATGGTTAAACGCATGGGGAGCACATTCATTTTTTTCTGTATGTATGTAAAATTCCCTTCAAATTCATGACATTCAATAGCCGTTGGTTCTGTTTGCAGGCGTTAGTGAGTGAGGACTGTATGCGGAGTGATCCTTCCCAGTGACTCATCTTTCAAAGAAAAACTCTTGGAAGTACCACAAAAGTCCGTTATGGCTGACCATGGCACACCCAAGGTAGGCTACCATATTTATGTATTACGCTTGGCTATAATTACACTTTTAATAGCTATACTGACCTCTTATAATGTGCTTTTAAGCCCTCTTCACAGTGATGTTGGATGAACTTTATGAGATCTTCAGATTTCTAAAGTGTCCAACCTAACCCAATAAATCAAATCTCTCGGGTAGAAGCCAAGTAGATATCACTTTACGCATAAGTAACGTTCTGTTTTTTGAATAAGGAAGGGTTTGGATGCTTATAAACATTGGCTGAAAGAGAGAGGACAACATAATGAATCCCAGGCTGGTCTCCACACCCCATCTTAAGCTTTTAACTTTGATACTCCTTCCAAATGAAAAGCTAAACTAAGTTCCTCGCTATTATGTGGTCAGTTGTATCTTTGATCCTTTCTTCCCATGTCTGGCACCCGTAACCAGTGGCAGCTTAGTGACATAATACTAGGTTTTGTAACTTGGCTCTTGTCTCTGGTGGGAATTATAAATATACAGTTTTTTTTGAAATTGTTGTGTTCCTTTGCCAGTTACAGTAGACAATCGAGCCACCGCAGAGAAAGTGAAAGGCTCGCGTTGTTGTGGCAAAGGGATTAGTGGTTTGATAAATCAATATGAAATTAGTTAAAGATTGGAATAGTAGGCAGTTTTTTGTTTTAAATTGATTCTTTATTGTTTTTTTATTTAAAATGTTTTAGTTTATGCACACCTCCCTATCTGTCATAGTTTACTTTCTGCTGTGAACTACATGATAGACCGTTCTCTGGGTGCGTAGTGGAGAGCTGGAAATCACGTTGTCCCTCTTTAGAAAACTCACTTATTTGCAGAAGAGAATCATAAAGAAGTTATTCAGTTTGTCTCAAGCGTTGATGTCTTAACGCCTTGTGGTGGTTCTTACATATCACGTCTCACCGAAGCTGCGTTTTATTCCATGCATTGGAATCACATTCCGAGACCCGGTTTAATTCTTTCCTTTGTGCTCTTCGTCTTTTAGGTTGTATTCCGGGATGTTGCAGTTTATTTTTCCGAGAAGGAGTGGGAACTTCTAGAAGGATGGCAGAGAGACCTTTATACGGGCGTAATAAAGGAGATTCATGGAATCCTGATCTCTCTGGGTATATTAATCTGAAGTTCTATACTAGCTCATTTAGAAAAACGATACCTAGTAGTGTCATTCCTATATATATATATATATATATATATATATGAAATGAGTATTACTGTATACATTTGGCTCAAAAGATAGAGCAACGGAACAGAGAAAACATATAACGCTTATAATATGTGGTGTATCCTTAAGTTAACATAAATACTATAATCAAAACCTTCTTAAAAATGGAATATCTTTACACTTTATCCTTCCTGGCCAGGTCTTTATCTTCTCTAATGTTATTGTAAAAACACTGGCTGATGATGCTGGGAGTTGTAATCTACTGTTGAAGCCAAAATCCCTGTTGTATTTAGTGCGGTGCTTTTTTTTTAAATCACATTCTGTCATCGGCACTGTGGATGGCCTTAATGCGCAAAATGTTAGATCCTGGGATCAGAGAGCTTTCTAGTGTGTAATTTAAATAATCATTTACATAATTCTACTTACTGTATGATAAATAACATTTTAAACAAACATACAGGTTTTCTAAGTAGAATCTTCACATATATTTAATTCTAATTCAGCATGTGCTTTGTTACAACATTTTTCTTCTTTATTTAACGATAGGTTTTATAATACTCAATCCAAACAACTTCCTAAGGATACAGCCAGAAGATGAGCCATGCAGAAAGAGTCGACGCAATACAGAAAATGCACGCGTTGCAGATTCAGGTGATGCATACGTGATCCCGTACGATATATTTTCCCATAAGGTGTAGCAGCATGGATGTATTGTATGTACTATACAGCTAGACCAGGGGTGTCCAACCTGTGGCCCTCCAGCTGCTGCAGGACTACATTTCCCATACTCCTCAGCCAGCCTCTGAGCATTATGGGCAGTTTGGACACCCCTGAGGTAGACTATAGTTTATTTTAGTAAACCAACCTGTGCACCATGTCTGGCAGGCTGTTAACCGCCATTGTTAGTCAGATATGCAGGGTTGCAGGTAGCATTTAGATTAAAAATACTTATAAAATGTAAACGCTCTTACTAAAAGGTGTGTTTTCAAATATGATAAGGACAGTATTCTTAATCATTTTAGAATGTGCTAGACTTTTGACCGATATAAACCTCACAGAGCCACGAGGCTTGTTGATGTGGTGTCATTCTTCTAAGCTGAATGTATTTTCTCTTAATCTTGTTTTCCATTCCAGTAGTTGTTATCAGAACCTTTTTTTATCATCATTTTTGTTATTGTTGTACCCAGACTGTGGTTTGGTGAATCCTGATATTTTATTAACTGTCCAGCTTGGCGAAAGGCAGCACGCAGATTCTTACCAACGAGACAGAGGAGGAAATATGCCCCTTCCAAGCACAAGTAAGTGGCCTAAAACTGTTTCACGGAACAGAAATAAGAGGCTTACAGTGTATTGCATTCATATAACTCCAGCAGATCCAGTGGTGCCATTACAATAGAGGTGAAATAGAGGAAAAATAAAAATAAGAAAACTGATAATATACAATACAACAAGAGGGTTCCAATCTGTTATTAGAACTTGCAAACGATCTTCTATGGGGGTTGCCAACCTTTAGTTTTCGGAACAGTTGATGAGCTACCGTTTACTTGATGTACGACAATACTGGATATTAAAATCATCGTTTTTCTGGTTAACAGGCAAGTTTATTGACAAGTTCGGGGAATACACCGCTATCAAGCAGGAAACTACTTTAGAGGAATATTCCGTTGTCTCTGTTGAAAGAGCAAAACGTAAGTGGATAGTTTTGATTGTTAAAACTTTGTTGTAACTTTTAAACACCGGCTTAAGACACTTTTATATCAATAAGAACGTCCGTTTGCATAAACTGTAGTTCTGTAATTGCAGACCCACCACATTGCATTATTTTTACTGCTTGGTTTCACGCAGCTAACAAAGTGTGTGCAAATCTTTTTAATGTGTCATTGTAAACAGAATTCCGGGGTCTAACAGAAACATTTTTCTAGAACTCCACTGTGAGATTCAGCTGTTTTTGTACTACAGCTTGCAGCTCCCTGAAATCATGGGATGGTAGTAGATAAATGGAACAGCCTACAATCAGAAATGGATAAGGGCATTAAAATGGTGTGTATGATGTCTATATTAACAGTTTTACTCTTTTTCAGGTTATCCTTGTAACGAACCTGGTGTTCCAAGGGTTAATTTCCAAGAGCAGTCAACAAACAGCAATAAATTACATTTGGAAGTAAAACATGGGATCACGTATACAGCTGGTGAGTTACATCCTAAACATTTGCTGGGATTTGCTGGATTTCACTGTATGCTACAGGGATTGATTTGATGTAGGAAGTGCTTAACTGGGCAGTTGTTGCAGTTTTTGAAATTGAGCGATGCCTTAAATATCACCTCTTTACTATTTCTTTCTCTCGTTCAGCACAGGGTCAAAGAGCATGTTCTTCTGGCGTAACCAAGTCAAATGTTGTTGCTGTTCCACAGAAGCTCGTTATAAAGAAACCTTACAATGCACGTGAAAGAAGCTTCCCTGTAAAAGGTGAGCCACGTGATGGCTGTCTTCTGTTGACCCTTTTACACCAAATGGTAAAACTGAACAAATTAGTAATCTTCCCATTCTAAAAATGAAATACCGGTGTTATTCCCACCTGTGTAGAATGCTAAATTTTTTTTCTAGGTTTTTCCAGTATCGAGCCAGTTACCATGAAACGTACATCAAAAGAACAGCCTTCTAACACTGAAAATGTGGGTTTGGATGGGAGAAATGTCGTAAGTTATGGACGTGGTAAGTGTAGTGATGAGCCTATAATTCGGCCATCACATTTCTCATTTTTTTTCTCGGCGCTTTATATAAATATCTTGTTACAAATATTTAAACCAAGTCTGCCCTGCAGGCAAACGTACCGTCTATCGGTTCTTGTTAAGCAATTTGTCGTATATCTCTTAAATATATGCAGGAAGCAAATGAAAAACGAAAAAGACCAGATATGTGCATGGAGGGTTATTTCACAGTGTTGTAATTCTTCCTTTTTTGGTTGAAATTTATGGAGAATTAGAAAACCAAAAAATCTAAAATATAAATAATTGATATGGACATTAGGTGTCAATTTGACTTTTGAGAAACGTTCAGCTATGTTAACTTGCCTATTTTCAGCTATCATTAGGGAAAGAACACCCGCTACACCCCTCCCCCGTAGGAACGCATAGGGTGCCAGATTCATGATGGCAGCCCTGCAAAAACCCTGGGTGCCAGGAATTGGTTTCTAGTCTCCATGGCGACCTAGCACCCCGGGGTTTGTCAGGCCCTGAATTAACAAATAATTTTATATAAAATATATTAGATCATTGTAAACAACAAAAAGTGCTCCACACGCACAACGCTTGAGTTAAAACCTGGTGCCTCCATTTTTTTTTTTTTTTGTACTTGAATTAGTGTTCTTATTGCTTTATAAAAATTATGTTGGGGGGTTGTTTTACATTTTGTGTTCTTTTCCCATTTCTCTTCAGAAGGTAAAACTATTGATGAGAGGGAGCATTTTGAGAAGCTGAATGTAGGAAACATTCCTTTGAAACACAAAGAGAAAATTCAGTATAATTTGAAAAATGCTGGATTCTGCCAAAGAATGTTGAGGTGGTCAATTAGTCACAAAGAAGAAATATCACAAAAACGTTACTTAGTGGGATCTCAAGGGCCAAAGGAACCAGAAAGGAGCTACAACTGCAGTGAATGTGGACAGAGGTTCTTCCGAATATCGGATCTTAGGCTTCATCAGGCAAGCCACAGAATGAAAATGAAACACTTCAACGGATGTGTTATCCAACTCAAAAGCCACCAGAAAGTCCAAGCTGGCCAAAAGTTGTCCGTTGAAGAAAAAAGTTTACACGCTGGTTCAATCCGAAATGTCATATCGGCGGGGAAATCCATCACTTGTGTTGTATATGGGAAAAATGCCAGCCCAACCTCTAATCTCGTCCATAATCAAAAAACTCTCGTAAGAGAGAGGCGGTTTGTCTGCAAATTCTGCGGCAAGCGGTTCCAAAACAACAGTAACCTTATTGGCCACGAACGCATCCACACGGGCGAGAAGCCATTCGAGTGTCCCGAATGTGGGAAAAGCTTCAGCCAGAAGGCCAACCTCACAACCCACCAGAGGCTACATACGGGGGAAAGACCTTTTGTCTGCGTTACGTGTGGCAAAGGCTTTGCTCAGAAGATTAATCTCCTCACGCATGAGCAGACCCACACCAAGAAGAAAAAGAGAATGGATAACAAGCATATCCTACTGAACTGATCTAAATCCCCAACAGGCTGATCTACTGCAAGGAAAGACGTTTCAGCTGTGATAACCATAAAGTGCCTGGAAATCGGTTGTTCCTCCTCATAAAATCTACTTATTTTCATAAGAACTCTTCATGTTCACACACACAGGCTAACTCTACTGTTTTGGACTTGTTTATTGCCAGGTGCTACTCTTAAGAAGTAATGATGCATCAAGAATGTACCTCAAAAATGAAAAGTATTTTAGAGATGTCTAAAATATGGATCATTCATTCTGTTTTTTAGCCTTACACTCAGATAATACAGTATATATAAATGCTAATTTCCAGTTTGTATATAACAGTTGTGTTTCTAAGCTCAGTGTCAATGGTTAAAACCTCAAAGAAACCTCTAATTTCTATGTTAAAAATAATAATGATGCCTAGTATATTGTAGATAATGTTATTTATTGCCTAGTAGGTCTCTTATTTTCAATCGATGTACAGTGTTCATCAGGATTTTGGATATATTTTACTGTATACAGTAAACGGCCTTCTCCGACATGACCCGTAACCGATTTATAGTGCGGTGATACCTCCAGCGTGTGCTGTTCTGTAGGCAAAACTTAACAAGTTACTGAGCTTTTTTAGTTAATTGGTTTGCCAAGCATACCGAACGAAAGACTATGTGGTGTTAACGGCAATTAAATGCCGGATACAATAGAATATTGTAACCAAGAGAATAGTGTGTAGCTAAACCTAATGGTCACAAACTCTTGGATTCGGAGTATTGCTTAACGGATCAAACTCGTTCTGTGATAAGGCCGGTCATGACGAGAACGAGGTGTACTGATTTGCATTGCTGTCGCTATTACATGTTACCACAAGAGGATGAATGAAACACTTAAAAACCAGACGCTAGTAATGTAACCTCTTAAATGTATTCAATAATTTCAAGTCGATTTGGTGCATTTGTAGTCAGTTCGAAGGCTTTAAGAAACCTTTTCAGGTAGGCTCCATCTTCAGAAGTCCACAGGAGGCAGCTAAAGATGTCGGCATTTGGGGAATTATATTTGACTACTTATGTTATTGTCCATGGTTTCTTAGAAGTTCTTATTCAAAAATGGATATTGCCATATTAGCCCAAGAGAAAATACCGTCTGTAGTCAATACCTTTTATTGGGTGAACTTTAAATAGAAGTTCTTCTGACCATTCTAGGTGACATCCTTTCAGAATATCCTTGGACAATATCCTTCTCTATGACCCATCCACCTTTGGACATGAAAGCCTCAAGCAGACCCTTAACAAACTGCATGGTTGCTAAAGCTTTATGGCAAGCTGAGAATATGAGTTTCTAAAACCTCTCGGATGCCATTAGAGGACAGTAGAGTGGGTTAATTGTTGATCCATTGAGTCAAAGCAGAGATTAAATTGAATTGTGGATTATTGGTAGGGTAATCACTCTTCTGCTGCAGGAAGATCTTGGCTGGCATTGTTTAATGTGTAGTTAAATCAGCAAGGTTCCTTCAGTCTCTTTACAAATTGAATTACACATTATACAGGGCCAGCTGGAGTCTTCTTACTGAAGAAACTTGCTAGTGTTGGCCCTTTTTAATGCATAGTGAATTCAGGCAGACTGTTCCTTTAGTAAGTAAACCTGTAGTGTGATTTTATTTCCGCCTCAGGTCACATTTCTCTATTTAAAAGCAAATAATTATCTCGGGCATGAACCGTGCAGCTTCCCCATTTGCATATCTTTGGGAACTCCATGCAGTGCGATCTGCCTGCCAGATATGGAGTTGGACAATTTCACAACACCTGACTGTTACATCATTTCTCTGTCTGTCTGTGTGTGTGTCTGTCTGTCAGTCATCTCATTGTTTTAGAATGGGTTAATAAAAAACAACCATTCACCCTGAGTTTGCTGTCCTTTCTGTAGGCGTTTGGCAACTTGTGTGTGGATACACGCATATACAGGGCACGGGCAACCCTCTTGTTTGTGTTTGTGAGTATTAAATTAAATAATCAGCAGTTCTGTTGGTATTCCATGTAATTGGAGCTCTGCCATGTTATGAACAGGTGTTTATAGATGCAATTTTACAACACAAGACCTGGTTAATTTGGGGTAGTCCATATTTTATAGCACTTTTTCTCAGAAATAACATAGGCTCCCTGGTTCATCCATACAGCGTTCCCCACATGTGATGTTGATTTGTTTTTGAAGTTTTATCGTGATTTATGCTGACGCACCTCTCTCTCCTGACTCCAAACATACATTTCATTGACTCCCAGTTTCGCTTTGTCATTTATCCGAAAAACAACATTTCTAGCAGATTCTGAAAGTCGTCGTGGTTCTATGTGGAAGGGCGACGAGGCTACTGTTTATTGCCTGGCTAGTAAGTCTCAGGGATATCTTGCCTGCCCGGTGTATATGTGCGTCTGTCGCATCTATATCGTGTACAGCTAGCGGTAGCCACACTGTAGACCCAGTACTTGCATTTTAAATACCTCCGTGTGGCAAACTGATATTCTTGTTGTGTGGTATATTTGTCTTTTATTTGTACTTCTGCTTTGTTCTCTGTTTCAGAACCATATATTTTTTTAAGGACACCTTAAGACTTTTAACCCTTTCAACTGCTTAATGTCTATCTCTGTATCGAACAAACAGACTGAAGAAGTTAACGTGCTCATGTTGGAATTCTGTTCTTTTTTTGTGGATTTATCTCCTTGGTCTATGTTTGAAAAGTCTTTTTTTTGCGCTTTTTATATAAATACCATGTGGGTTTCTAAGTGTTCTGATGTTTTACTCCATTACCCACGGCGTGCAGAAAAATGACGGCAGGTTGTGAATAACATATAGAAAGCTTGGTTGCATCGTTCCTTGGAGGGTAAAAGAAAAGGTGTTGAACACCTAGTTGTTTAAGTTTCAAAATGTATTCTATTGAATTTCTTGTTACATTGTATAAATCATACTAAAGCTTCAGAAATACCATCTGACGCGTTTCAAATTGCCAACTTATTTAAAACGTATTTGGAAAACACTCTTCAGTTGTTCATGTAGATTGTGCGAGAGACCCCAATATGACAAAACCTGTATGATGAAAATAGGTCATAGGTAGGATTAATTTCCTTTTACCGTTGCAATATATCTAGTAGTCATACATACTGTATTATCGTTTATTTCTAATCTTTAATTTATCAAACCAAAAGAATATGTTGTCATTTGTTACGTAACGTGTGCAATTGCCATAAAGACAAAGGGTTTCCCTGAATGTATGGTTTGTGTCGTCTCCCACAATCCTTCCCTTTGCTGGGTTTCAATTTCTCTTAAGGATACCCGTTACCCCCTTACATTATATAAACCAAAATGCGATCTATATGCAACTCACATTTGAGGTTTCACTTCCATTTGTCTTGATCTAAGCCAAATATATATATCTATATATAAATAACTCTATATATGGGTCTACTTCATGTATTCCTGTTGATCAGTGTTGTCTTATTTGCTTCGCTTTTCGTTCCCATAGCCTTATTTATGCATGTTTCGTGTCATCTGTATGTCTGGTGTAACCCAAGATAACGTAGAAGACGAGTGTTGGATCTTATAATATAACTCCTGCCCACTTAGAATGAGTGCTTTATGAAAAGTTGTCAGAAAATGTGATTCTTTACGGTTAACGTGTCGGAAGTGTTGTAATAATCTACAAATAAACCTTGTTTTGTTATCAGTTATGAGTTTTTGTCCTTTTTTGTCTTTGTTTTTACATGCTTTTTACAAAAGGAAGGCCATCGCAATTCAATGAAGTAAAAATAACATTAAATACTAGTTCTCCAGGTATAGCTATAAACAACCATTCTATGTATTTATTATAATTTTAGTAGCGTTTGTAGCCACCCTCTATTCATGAACAGATTCATGCTGGTTTTATTTAAATCGTGGGATTTATGGCTACAGTTTTTGAAAGGATGTTGAGATTTTAAACACATTATAAATTCATCATGGTTAAAGGTGGGGGAATCACCCCCAGTCCACACGCTATATTTTAGATGTTTTATGTGTTTCTTTTTTGAGGTTTTTATAACGATAGGGATAATTATATTTTTAGTACTATACAATGCGGTTCTGAAACTTTTTAGACCTCTACATTTAAGTCTTACATACAGTCGGGACAAATTATAGCTAATGATAGCAAACCATAGCGGCTGTGGCCTTGAAGACATGGAATATTCAACAAATAATTGGGGACTGTACAAAATAATGTATAAATACCCACGTTCAATATGTGAACTTCTTATTTTAATTAAACTAATATTTGTAAGTCCCAAGCTCCTTCATACACATCTTCCTCAGCACGCTTTTGAATTCCTTGTTCCTTAGCGTGTATATGATGGGGTTTAATGTTGGCGTGATCACCGCATAGAACACGGGGATGAGTTTCTCTTGCTCATGCTCGCCTTTGGGTGTTGGTTTTAAGTACGTAAAGAAGGAGGTCCCGAAGAACAACGTCACGACGATAAGGTGAGAGGTACAGGTGGAAAACGCCTTCCTTTGTCCTTCTTTGGATTTGATTTTTAGGATGGTGGAAATAATATGTATGTAAGAAATTAAAGTTGCCAGAAAAGATCCAAATCCGTAAATTCCTCCGACAAGGAACAAAACAATTTCGTTTGTGGTTGTATCGCCACAGGCCACTTTCAACAAAGGTGGGATGTCACAGAAAAACTGATTTATTTTGTTGGACGAGCAAAATCGATGTCGGAACGTAAAAATAGTATGAAGCATAGAATTAAGGAACCCGCTAAGCCATGAGCTACCAACCAATTTTAGGCAACGTGTGATGTTCATCACCGTGACGTACTGCAGCGGATTGCATATGGCCACGTACCGATCGTATGCCATGACGGCAAGCAGCGTGCACTCGATACTGCCCAATGCAATGAAAAAATACATTTGAGCGGCACATCCTGCAAATAATATAGAATTGCTTTCCAGCAGAAAATTAAGCAACATTTTGGGGATAGTAACAGATATGTAGCTAATCTCCAAGAAAGATAAGTTGCACAGAAAAAAATACATGGGGGTGTGCAGCTGAACATTGGCTGACGTCGTAATTATGATGAGGATATTCCAGAAAAGAGTAGACATATAAATTACAGAAAACATCACAAATAGAGCCATCTGGAGAGAAGGCAAGGTGGGAAATCCGAGTAAGACAAATTCTTCCACGTCGCTCTGATTCTTCATTTCGATTACCTGGGGATAAATATTTTTATAGTAATTACATACGATCAGCATTTCATCTGTACCAATGACATGCCTTGATATGACATGACAATGGAAAAAGGGAGGTTGGGTGATGCTTCCATTGTTTCTTGCGGGGATTAAGATCAGAAGTCAGGGTCTCGTAGACTCTGCTAAGATAACACTTTTAAAGGGAATGTGGTGCGAAAGGGAACTACGAGGGACTGTGCGGACTCGGCATAGCCTTCCAAATTGTTAATGGGCCAGTTGGGGAGATCAGAGGTCTGCCTTTTGACCGGCTCGTTGCCTAGTGGTTATCAGGCTTCCTGTTATGCGGCAGAAGAACTACTGCACCCCTGGACCTGCTGGCCTAAGCCTGGGCCTGGTCTGCTTAGGCCTTAATACACCACTGGATCCTAGTACTGATGCTTGGAGAGCTGTTATTGACTTAACAATAATCACTGGAAGGGGTAAGAGGGAGACGTCCAACATGTATTCCATGTAAACATTCTTGTGAATGTCTCGCATGATTGAATAGAATATAATGCCTTTGCTTTGTCAGCTTGTGTCAGCTCTTAGAACCAGTAGGTGGTACGGAACGAACAGGGTTTTAATGTTTTTATAGAGATAAGGCCAACCTGTTATTAGTTTTAAGAAGATAGAAGTCCTTGTTTTAGATACATTTTCGCCTGAATTCTGATGAAAGCAAACTGCTTGCTGTATACAATTGAAACAAAGAGCTTCACATTCTGGTAAGTTACTGCACTTTAAATTAAAAAAATGTATATATTTTTTTTGAAAACAAAACATATCATGGTCAGAAATGGCTTAAAAAGTCAACCTCCTGACTTTTCTTTTATGCGGTTTTTGCACCTTTGTAGCTCATCAAAAACGAGAAGATCTCTACGTAAAAAAGTAGAATGTTTTCCTGGACATTGTATTGTTTGTTTTTATTGCTTTTTTCTGTACTAACTGCCTGCAGAACATGAGAAAAACAATAATTGTTAAAAAAAAACAAAAAAACATGTCATGGTTTCATAAAATTATTATTTTACAAAAAAAATAATTGAGAGATCCACATGAAAACAGTAAAATAGTAGTAGTGAAATTGTCTCTCAGTTAATGTCTGTTCATTAAAAAAAAAGACATACATAGTATAAAAAATGTCTCTTACCAGATATTAAAATATAAAATGCACAAGAACTTCAGAGGATGATTGAAGACCCATCCAAACAGTTCTTCAGCAAGAACATGCGCTGATCTCTAAATCCAAGATTCCAAATACATGAAAAATGTTGGTTTCCTCAGCAGGAGTTTATGATTAAAAGCCGTGTAAATGAGATTTATAAACATTTATATCTGCCCGGAGAGGCCAAGGGGACAAAATATGTGTTTCACATCATCTCATTGCAAATACATTTGTGGTTTGCAGGTCCCATTGGTACATCGCATTTCTTAAAGGGAAATGTTATATAAATGTTATCCATCGGTCTACAATAAAGAAGGATGAGGTCTGTTCATGATGAATATAGGGGAGAGATAGAGAGAAAAGGGAGATAATGAGAAGGAGGAGAGATGGGGAGAAATGGGAGCGATAGTGGCAACAGCACATGGGCTCCTCCGGGAAGCCACCAAACACCTTGCACCCATCCTATTTAATCGAAATATATGTTTATACGTTTAGATTGAATAGAATATGTGGAAGGTGTATATATACTTTTATTAAACAGGATGGGTGCAAGATATGTATGTGTGTCAGCTTGTAAGTGAGTGTAGATGAATTACACCGGGGGTACTCACCAGCCTGCAGCGTTGGCACCTTGAGATCTGCAACTTGGTTTCATGCAGAAAATTGGGCACTCAGGCCCAGAAACGCTCGCCATTGCTGTGTTATATAGTTGGTTAATCAGGCTCAGGCTGGCCATCGGGCAAACCAGACAAAATGTCTGGGCATTCAGTGCCCTTTGTGCCCTCCACTTGCCCAAAGGGCCACCCATGCAACAGATCAAACCGTCTAGTGTATGGCCGCTCAGTGGGCACCCGAGTGGATGTGATTAATCAGCCTCATCACCAGTATATTCCTACGGTTACTTCTTTTTTGATAACATGAGATATTCTGGTTCCTTTCTGCAAATGATGAGAACGTGACCTTAGACTGATTGAGAGAGCTTTTGCTCCATGATGGTGATGTCCTAATGCATTTTATGTATTACATATTTCAGGCAAGCTGAACTGAAATGAAAACTAAAATAATGGAATTTGGTCTCACGCTGCAGTAGATGATATGGACAGTTTGCACATAAATTCAAGCTTCAAAAGTGTTAACGATAAACTGGCCAGATTAAAATCAAAATTCAATCAGAGACACATAACATTTTACATTATTATAGAGAAAAAAACAGGGAAAATATAATCATAAAAAAGGAAGTATAAACAGAAATAAAATGATCTTCTCTGAAATATAAACATAAACAATTTATTTTATTATGTTTTTTTTGCCACTCAACCTTTTGGCTGAGATAAACTTCAAACATGATCTTCTGGCCTTCAAGTAGAGGCAGCTTGAAGCCAGAGTTGCTTCCGTACCCCCAGGGAAGCTCGGCATACCTAGGCTTGCCAGGGGGATTGTAGCTCGGGTGGGGGGCGCTTCATTGTTTTGAGATGGTGGGGAGGTACACAAGTCGCTGCAATCGGTTACGTTTGCCAGTAGGTGCACGGAAGAACCATTGACCCTTCATTTACCCTAGGTCTTTTTTCACCTGCCCCATACAAATAGAAGAACCTTTTTTATAATACGATCTAATTGGCTTGGGCCTAAAAACATTCTTTTTCTTTATTTTCCAGTTGTCCTTATAATTGCAAAGGTTTTTGTACTCATGTGCCTGTGATTTTCTTCCTACTTTTTTGTATTTATTTCAATATCATAATAATGTCATACAGGTTTTTTTGGAATGAATGTACTGAATAAGCCACAGTGGAACCAGGTCCTGGGGGGACCTCAGTGGTTCTCCTCTTTGGAGCAGAAGGTCCACTGTGTCTTCTCCGAAGTTTGTGTTTTCACCCCCATTGCTTTATCTGATATGGAAGCACTTGCACCCCTAACGTCAAAAGATGTATATAAAAAAAATCTGGACCAGCTGAGAGTCATCCTTGAGTAGTTCAATAATGGACGGCTCTTTATTTTTTTATGAATTCTTTCTCATCTAGTTTCACTGGATTGTAAAAATGATTATCAAAAACAATAAATAACACATTATAATCCTAACAATTATAGACAAGCAATTTTAACACCCAGAGGGGAAAGGCTCTTTGAAGAGATGCTATATGCAGAAAGTTGTCAGGAGCCATGAGGATTTGAACCATTTGGACATCCATTTAGCATGAGCTAGTGCTCTATATTTGTTGCCTAATATTTTATGAGAATTGGTACATAATTTACTATTGTTTTTATACTTCAATTGGGACCGGATTCCAACATAAGATCCTTTTCAGAGCTTTCTTAACTTCCTTGTTTCTAAAGCAGTAGATAACAGGATTGAACAAAGGCGTTAGAACACTATAGAGCATGGTGGAAAGTCTCTCTATATCAAAGCTTTCTCCAGGAGCTGGACCGATATAATTAAAATTAGCCGTCACATAAAATACCGTAACAACAATTAGGTGGGAGGAACATGTGGAGAAGGCTTTCCGTCTGCCGGCAGTAGATCGGATTTTCAAGATCGAGGAAATGATACGTATGTAAGAGATAACCACAAACACAAATGGTGTCATCCCCAGGAAAACACTGACAATGTACAATAACAGCTGGCTGGTGTGGGTATCAGCGCACGCGGCTTTTAACAACGGGGGGACATCACAAAAGAAGTGGTTGACACTCCTGGCTTCACAAAAGGTCAGTCTAGATGTCATGGAAGTATGAAGGACAGAGTTCAAGAACCCACTGAACCAGGATCCAGCAACAAGTTGAGAACAGAGTTTCTTGTTCATGATGATAGGATATCGCAAGGGGTTGCAGATGGCCACATATCGGTCATAGGCCATGGCTGCTAGAAGGAGGCACTCAGAGCCTCCAAGGGACACAAAGAAATACAGCTGGGTAAAGCACCTTCTGAAGGAAATCCTCCTGTTATCAGTAATACAGTTGAAGAGCATGGCAGGGAGAGTAACTGTCGAGTAACAAATGTCTAAAACGGACAAATAACTGAGAAAAAAGTACATAGGAGTTTGGAGATGGCAGTCGACTCGAATAATGCTAAAAATGGCAAAATTTCCCATCAGAATCATCGTGTACATTATAACCAGAAGAACAGAAAGCATCACCCGTCCTTCGGAAAAGCCCAGAAGGATAAAATCACTTGTGCAAGTTTGATTTCTCCAATCTGCCATCCAATTTAAAACATGCTCCTGTAGGAGTGAAATTCAGACCAAAGGGATATTACATTTGATGGCTGAATACTAAAGAAGTTTATGCACTTGGGTTGAAATAGAAATATTTTGCACTTGGGTTGTCTTGAAACATTGAAACACAGAATTATATGGATGACAACATTAATATTAATATTACAAAACTACCATTAGTTATTTGTTTCTTTTTGTAAGTTGATTTTGAAGATATTTAATTATAACATTTTTAGGAAAGTTGAGATCACTGGCTGAAGGTAATAAATCTGACTTTCCATTTTCTTCACCGCACCCTGTATTGGCAGCAAACAGCAGCTTAACAATAAGAGAAGAGAGTTATGTTGATCTTGGTGGCTGTTCCTATCATATAGGGAAAGGCTCGGAGTGGCCATCTGGCACAGCGGGCAAATGCTCAATAAGTTACTAGACGACAGCATTCCATACTCAACCAAGTTGCCACTCCAACAGCAGATTGACTGCTACAGCGCGTGGCCAGCGGGTGCATATGCCAGGAATTACGCTGCGTGAGCATGAAAGGTTGTAGCTGCATTCAAGCTTCCAGCTGCACTCATGTCACTTGGCAGCCTCTGGCCCTAAAGTGCCAGGTTTGCCCCATCATCTCCTTTATAGAGATACAGTTTCTATTACATATACCGTATATTCAAATATTTTGTGTAAACACATTATATACTGAACACAGTGTACCAAAAATGTACTGTTTGGGAAAAGTGACCATTAAGTGGCATAATAAAAATAAGATTTTGCCTCAAATGTAATCAAAATGATTAAAAAGCAAATTAGAAATGGATACAGCATAGGGTTAAACAAAAGAGGCATTCTAAGGGAAAGAGAAGCAGTTGGGGCAGAGTCACGATTGAATTAACTCATTTTTAGTGGCGTCTTCAGGGAAAAGAGAAGTTAATTCCTTGGATTTACTGCATTTATGGAGTACAGTTTTTCTGTTATATATGACTCATTTTCCTTTAATTATTAACCAGTAAGAAATATTAAATGTATGTAAAATGTACATTATATATAAATATATACTACATAATACTATAATACATAATATATATATTTTTTTTATATATATATATAATACATATATGCGTGTGATTTATTTCTGATTTTGCCAGTGCTTATACCAGAAGATTTATAAGGATGAATAAATAATGGTGATGTATGATATTTTAGCAAAAATAGTGAAAAACAGGATAAAAAAATATAGGTAGATTAAGG
This sequence comes from Spea bombifrons, assembly GCF_027358695.1. Lineage (NCBI taxonomy): Eukaryota > Metazoa > Chordata > Amphibia > Anura > Pelobatidae > Spea > Spea bombifrons. Next base: position 8,210,201 of record NC_071098.1, read on the forward strand.
GAGTACGCTATTTAAACAAAGACTGTTTAAAATCTTAAAAATGCCGTTTAATGTTTGAAATAATGACGCTTATTCAGATATTTTAAAATATCACAATGATCCTTCTTTTTTAGCGAAAAATAAATCTTCTTATGCTATAGGTAGTCTGTTGAAAATTAATAGTAATATAGTAACTTTTTTACATTTTATGTGTTGTGGAAAGCAATCGAGCGACGTGCACATTTCCTGTAACATGTATACATATAACCGAAAGTATTTACTGACCTTGCATAATGAGACATCCAGAGAAAATAACTATTTTCTGTACTTTCTCCTGGCTGAAGGGAAATTTATATACATTTATTTTTGATGGTGTAAATTTAATAAAAAATATATTTTAGAAATGTGTAGACGCGTGTGAACGGGCTTTGGTTTTCCACCTAAGTCATGAAAATCCCTGCGTTTTATAGTTTTGCTGAGACAGCCTCAAAGGCCTTCGGGAGACAGAAATTCTACCCCTCGAGATCCAGAAAGTTTAGAATAGAATGCGTTCTCCAGATAGATTATATAGATTATCTAAACCAGGAATCATCTCAAGTGTATTATTATTATTTATTGTTTCATATGGCGCCATCATATTCCGTAGTGCTGTACAGTGGGTAGACAGGACATAACAAGTAGTATGTAACATAACAAATTGACTTACAGAGACAACAGGTGAGGAGGGCCTGGAGCTTACAATCTAGAGACGTGCATATGAATTTATATGATTCTAACTCCATGGTCCAGACCAGTGGGGTCATTTTCACATCGTGTTAAAGGGAGTTTTTGACCAATGCAACGTGCCGATGGCCTTTCTCCTTCCGGTTTCAGGAAGACGTTTCTCCCTATCTTTCAGTGGAGGAACTACCAGGGTCGCAGGAGTCGCGACTGCGACCGGGCCCTGGAGTTCTGCCACTCAAGGGGGCCCAAGCAGGGCCGGACTGGCCCACCGGGATACCGGGAAATTTCCCGTTGGGGCCGTAGATTCGGCCGGCAGAGCGGGATTTGAAGCCGCCTCCGGCGCCAGGGGCGGGCTGGGCAGGGGGACAATTGCCCCCCAGGCTGCCTGAAATCTAATCTAAGCAGCCGCTGGGTGCTGATGCGGCCGGCCGGCGCTACTATAATACTTGTTTTTTTAATTTAATATGGCAAGCTGGTCCGGCTTATGCCCCCCTATATGCCACTCTGCCTCCCCGATATGCTTTATACCCTCCTATATGCCACTCTGGTGCGAGGGGCGGAGCTTTCACCCCTCACGCTGCTCCCATCACTATGCGGGCATCAGATTGCTGGGAATGTAATCTAAACGGCCGATGCATGCTGATGCTACCGGCCGGTTCTGCTTTAATACTTTTTTTTTTTTTTTACTTTATATGGCAAGCCGATCCAGCTTGCCATATTACATTAAAAAAAAGTGTTAAAGTAGCTCCGGTCGGTGGCATCATCATGCATCGGCCGTTTAGATTACATTCCCAGCAATCTGATGGCCGCATAGTGATGGAAGCAGCGTGAAGGGTGAAAGCTCCGCCCCTCGCACCAGAGTGGCATATAGGAGGGTATAAAGCATATCGGGGAGGCAGAGTGGCATATAGGGGGGCATAAGGCTTTTCTGGAGGCAGAGTGCCCCATGATATGCCTTTTAACCCCCTTTATGCCACTCTGTCTCTAGAAATGCCTTTTAACCCCTATATACCACTCTGCCGCTATAAATGCCTTTTAACCCCTATATACCACTCTGTCTCTATAAATGCCTTTTAACCCCCTATATGCCACTCTGCCTCCAGAAATGCCTTATATCCCCTTATATGCCACTCTGTCCCATTATATGCCTTTTAACCAGAGTGGCATATAGGGGTATAAGGCATTTCTGGAGGCAGAGAGGCATATAGGGGGTTAAAAGGCATATCAGGAAGCAGAGTGGCAAGCCTGGGGCAGATGTGCATAACTGGGGGGGGTCAGGTTGGTGAATAAAAGGAAATAAAAACCAAAAAAAATGTAGATAGAAGGGGTAGGGATAGGGTAGATAGCCTGAGAAGGGGGGAGAGGGGATAGATGGTGTGAGAGGAGGGTAGATTGGGTTGGGGGGGCCCCTTAACAGATTCTCGCACCGGGGCCCTGAGGCTTCTAGTTACGCCCCTGCTATCTTTTACTACTTTTTATGCCCTCATTAAATATACCAGAGGGCATTTGCTGCTTCTCCACTGGTAAATCCTTTTCAAAGAGGTTAACGGCACATTTAGGGCCCCATTTTAAATTTTGTGGACCACTAAAGCAAACTTGTATATCTACTGATGATGGCTCTGGGGTAGTATGAGGGGAGTAGGTGGTAAGTGCTTGGAAAGTCGTTGTGGTCATACACAGCTCTTCTGCCTGAAGAAAACAGAAATCAAAAGAACTTACACGTAGAGTATGTGTTAGTGTGTGTATATGTGTTTCTTAGTGCTAGTGTGGAAATGTTTTATAGCAAGCGTCAGCCCTCGCTTGGATTTCACTTACTAATAATCAACAAAAAATAAACAAAAATAAAAAAGAGTTATCAAAATTCCAACAGAGTCACTCCTTAAGTACAAGCAACTAACAGAATACTTACGGTCACCTACAATCTCCAGCTAGAGGCCCTAGGAAAGATTCCATGGGCTGCACATCCAACCCTCCATGGAGATAAAAGTTTGAACGCAATCTTAGCATATCCATCTGTTTCTTCCACACCACTCCCAAAGCTAAAGAATATTAATATTTATTGTTTTATATAGCACCGTTATATCCAGCAACACCGTGTGATACAATAGAGAAGCGTTGTCTGTCACATTAAAAGCACAAACAAACTGATATCCAACAATAAAAATACTTTAAAACTAAAGGTTTATTTTATCTATGTCCAGGCCCATCGGGCACACAGGGTAAGTGCCCAGTAGGCCATGGACGATAGCTCGAGTTGACCACAACTGGTGAATGGTGAAAATCACAGTATAGCAGATATGAAAATTGTCATACCTTAAGGAAGCTTCAGAACAACTTGACCTTGAACTTCTGGCCTTGACCTGATACCCATCAGATCATAGAACATAATGTTCTGAAAACGTTAATAAATATGATGAGCTTGGAAAAAATGGATATGGCCCCCCCATGAGACAGTCAGGTCTCAGTCTAATTAGGATTGGTTGGACGTGCTTGAGAAGCCAGGCAGAGGAAGGTCCCTGGATTTTTTGTTTTTTTGTTGAATTGACAGTCTGTGACCAGGTTCCATCATTTTTCATATAGAATTGGATAGAGAAGATGGATGTTCACTCTCAAAATCTCCATCTAGGACCCAACAATGCCTATAAGGGTCACTGCTTGGAAGGATGCTTACAGTAACCATGTTCCACCCCAAAACTACAGAGCTCAATAATTCACCGTTCTGGTCTCACCGCAGATGGCTTTATATAAAATGCTTATTTCTATCAAAGTTTTTTAATGGCTCATCTAGTGCAGAAGATACCGAATAATAGCTGGACTACATGGTGTGTCCTCAGCTCACCCACCTGTAAATGTTATTACATTCCATTTATTTATATAGCGCCAGCAGATTCCATAGTTCTGTTACAATAGTGATCACTGAAAATATTTAACAAAAAATATCATTAACACACATTAACACACGCTGCTACATAAGAAACAAATTATCTTTGTGTTCCTCAAACGTCAACTGGGTGGCTGGAATAACCAAAGCGAGTGGCACAAACAAGCTGTTCTGTCTGCTTTTATTGTTAGACAATTGACAGAATGTTTTAACATTGACACCTTTTTTTGGCAGGGGGGCTACATACTCATCTTCTCCCATTTTCATGTGTTGAGAACACAGATTAACGAACGTCACTATATGGCTTTCCTGGCAAACAGTGCTGAAGTATCTTGAGAGGGTTTTCTTGGCATCTGCAAACTTTTTGGTTTTGTCAACATTTACAGAAAACGTAAGAACAAATTTGTTAATGTGAAATCTTAAACTTGCTCTCAAATAGGACCTTTTTTAAGGCTCTTTTAACTTCCTTGTTTCTCAAACAGTAGATAACGGGATTGGACAAAGGTGTGAGAACACTATATAGCATGGGGGACAACCTAATAATATCAAAGGTATCTCTTGGTGCGGGGCCAATATAATTGAAGTTACCTGTTACATAAAACACTGTTACAACGATGAGGTGAGAAGAACAAGTTGAGAAGGCTTTCTGCCTTCCTGCCGCAGATTTGATCTTTAAGATTGTGGAAATGATGCGTGCATAAGAGACAATCACAAACCCAAATGGAATAATGCCCAAAAAGACATTTACTATGTATAATAACACATGACTGGAGTGGGTATCAGCGCAAGCTACTTTTAACAGAGGAGGAACATCACAAAAGAAGTGGTTTAAGTTTCTGGATACACAATATGTGAGTTTAGATGTCATGGAAGTGTGCAGGACAGAGTTGGAAAATCCACAAAACAAAGATGCAGCGACAAGATAAGAACATAAGTTCTTGTTCATGATGATAGGATATCTCAAGGGGTTGCAGATGGCTACATATCGGTCATAAGCCATGGCTGCTAGAAGGAGGCACTCAGACCCTCCAAAGGAGACAAAAAAATACACCTGGGCAAAGCAACTTTCAAAGGAAATTCTCCTGTTACCTGTTATAGAGTTGAAAAGCATGGCAGGAAGGGTAACAGTAGAGTAACAAATGTCTAACATGGACAGATTACCGAGAAAGAAGTACATTGGTGTCTGGAGGTTGGAATCGACACGTATAATGCTAAAAATGGCCAGGTTTCCCAGCAGAATCATCGCATAGATGATGGCCATCAGGGCCGACAGCATCGCACGTCCTTCTGAAAAGCCTAGGAGATTAAAATATTTCAACGAAGTCTGATTTTTCTCTGTCCTCCAATTCATATCGTACACCTGTAGGAATAGTAGTCACATTGAAGAGATATCATAACCTTTGAACAGTTGATATTTTGTCCACATAACTCAGTATTACAGCCTTCTATACTGGTGCCACCATTGAGAAAGACGTCCATAAAGCTAAAGTGTCTGAGGCTTTCACTGGTATCTGCTTTTAGCGTCTGGATACTGTAGTAAATGATATTGTATAAACATACAAGGCTCTGTATGGATTACATGTTAATATTCAGGCCACCTACACCACAAGATTCTGAAATGTATTCGATACCTACAGAAACTCTGTATTTTAAAATATTTCCTTAGTTGGATCTCGATATAAATTAAGGTCTGGATCTTTACAGCAGGACAAAAATGAGTAGACTAGATCGGCCGAATGGTTTATATCTACCTTCAAAATTGTTTCTACATGGTTAGGTGGCAAGCTTCGTGACATATATATATACATGAAATGTTTTTATGCTATACAAAGTCTTTAAAAATCAATAGGAATTAAGTAACTTCACCTGTGACATTAACCTTTTCATTATTTAACTTTTAAGTGTTTGGTGAATGTTTTGTGTGTGAATAGTATTTTTTTTTGGCACGGTAGGAAAGTTTCAGATTACTAATTGTTACTGAAAGCAGTCACACAATGTACACATTTCCACTATTTTTATGTAACAAATATACATATGCATTTATATACACTACCGTTCAAGGTTTGGGGTAACTTAGAAATGTCCTTGTTTTTGAAAGAAAAGCTAATTTTGTCTATTAAAGTAACATGAAATGGATCAGAAATCCAGCACAGACGGGGTTAATGTTGTAAATGACTATTGTAGATGGAAATGGCAGATTTTTTTATGGAATGTCATCATAGGCGTACAGAGGCCCTTTATCACTCCCATCACTCCTATCACTCCCATCACTCCTATCACTCCCATCACGCCTATCGCTTCCATCAATCCTGTGTTCCAATGGCCCATTGTTTTCCCTAATCTAAGTTTAAGTTTAAAGGGCTAATTGATGGTCAGAAAACCCTTTTGCAATTATGTTACGGCCAGAAATCTCATTGTTTTCCACGAAAGCAGCTATGTGACCCCAAACTTTTGAGTGGTCTTATATGTACTAACCTTACATAATGAAAAATCCAAAATAAATATACATTTTCTGTATGTTCTTCTTGTTGAGTGGAAATATATAATTCTTGATGGTTTAAATTAAACGTGTTTTAATCATTCGTCGACACATCTGAAAAGGCTTTGGTTTCTCTTAAGTATCTCTGTATTTTATAGTTCTGCTGAGACAGCCTCAAAGGCCGTCGGGAGACGGAAGTTCTACCCCGGGAGGTTCAGGACGTTTAGAATAGAATGCGTTCATCAAAATGTTATAGTTTATGAAAAACAGGAATCATCTCAAGTGTATATGTATTTATTTAATTCTAATTCCATGGTCCAGACCGGTGTGGCCATTTTTACATCGTGTTAAGAGGAGTACTTGACCAATGCAACTTTCTGATGGCCTTTCTCCTTCCAGAGTTTGAGAAAGCAGTAATACCATGAGGTTTCTCTCTATCATCTATGACTTTTCATGGCTCTTGTTAGATTTGTTGCTCCGTTATTATCACGGTTGGTTGAAGGGTCTGCATAGACTTCAACCTGAAAGGAAACTGCACCAGAGACCCAGTAATGTAGGGCTTCACTCGAAAACTCTGGGTCAAATTGGGTGACTTCCCAGGATTTTGCTCCTGAAAACCTGTAACCAGGCCCGGACTGGGACAAAAAATAGGCCCGGGCATTTAAGCCTGAGCAGCCCATATTTATTTATTTATTTATTTATTTATTGTTAAAGCCCACCCTTCATGTACCATCTTTGCATTTAATCATTCACACAAATCATTAACACATTCATTAATTCAGTCTCACAAATCATTCAAGCAATTCATCCACACATGAATTCATTAATTGTCATACGCATTCACACAATTCATCCACACATTTATTCATTCTTTCTCATACGCATTCACACTACCCCCTCTCATCATCTTATCTGCCCCTTCTCACTATGTTCCCCCTTTTCACTATGTAACCCCCTTCCCCACTTATCAATATGTACCGCCTCTATCTATCCCCTCTCCCCCTTTCTCACTACCTAACCCCCCTCTGCCCCTTCTCACTGCAGCCCCCTCCCTCACCCTACTTACCTTGTTGCCAGAGCAAGCAGCAACTGCGACCGCGCCTGTGGCAGGGCAGGATTGACTTAGGGGCTGATGGAGCTGCAGCTCCAGGCTAGTACCTTAAAATATGGCCGCATTAAGGCAGAGCCCCTTAAGCCCGCTGCAACTGCAACCGGGTCCGCCACTCTAAGGCAGAGCCGGCCTTAGGTGTTCTGGCGCCCTGTGCGGACTACTCCTCTGGTGCTCCCCCATCCCAAAAAAAGAAAGGAATAAAAACTTGTAACAAAACTCCCCTTTCTCACTATCTATCCCCCTGTATCTACCACCTCTGCCTCTTCTCACTGTTATCATTATATACTGAGGCAGACATTGACGGTGGTACAGCATAATACTTATCACTATATACTGAGGCAGAAATTGACGGTGGTACAGCATAACACCTACCACTATATACTGAGGCAGACAATGACGGTGGTACAGCATAACACCTATCACTATATACTGAGGCACACATTGACAGTGGTACAGCGTAATCCCTATCACTATACATTGAGCCAGACATTGACAATAGTGCAGCATAACACCAATCACTATATACTACGCCAAACATTGATGTGGTGTAGGCCTACCACTTCATTGTCTGGCTTGGTAGTAGGGATGCACCGAAACGAATTCTGGACTGAAACCGAAAATGCAGCATTTACCTGTCCGAAACCGAATATGACCTCCCCACACCATAAAAAAATCTAACACTTTTATTTAAAGTAAGTAACACACCAAAATAGGACAAAACAATTAAAAAACAATATTATATGTATATATATATGATTGTTAACAGCAATCACATTCCTATCATGCCCAGGCATACCCAGATTCCAGGATGTACTCGCAGACTTGGCATGATAGGAGTATGATTGCCCTATCTACCCCTTCTCACTCCCTTCTGCCCCATCTACCCCTTCTCACTCCCTTCTCCCCTATCTACCCCTTCTCACTCCCTTCTCCCTATCTACCCTCTTTCCCCCGTCTCACGCCCTTTTCCCTATCTACCCCCTCCTAACTATCTACCCTCTCCCTCTTTGAAGTTCACTTACCTTTCAGGAGTCCTGCGGTGGGGGTGCAAGGCCTCTGCCTCCCAGCTCTGCCACTGTATGGAACAGTATAGAGTGATGGGAGTTATGATGTACTTTTAGAGCATAATTAGATCATGAAAAAGACATTTTAAATGGTACAGCATAACACCCATCACTCTCACACACTTACCAATCCACACATATATACCAATCCACACATATATACCAATCCACACGTATACCAATCCACACCTATACCAATCCACACATATATACCAATCCACACGTATACCAATCCACACACACATACCAATCCACACACACATACCAATCCACACGTATACCAATCCACACGTATACCAATCCACACGTATGCCAATCCACACGAATGCCAATCCACACGTATACCAATCCACACATATATACCAATCCACACATATATACCAATCCACACATACACCAATCCACACATATATACCAATCCACACATATATACCAATCCACACATATATACCAATCCACACATGCACCAATCCACACATATATACCAATCCACACATATATACCAATCCACACACATATACTAATCCACTCTCACTGAATATTTTCCTACCTTTCCTCTTTTCTCCTTACAGCTCCTTTTCCTCCTCTTCGCTCCTCTTCTTCAGTTCTTCTGTCTTCTCTGTCTTCTTCCGGTTCAGAGGGCAACAGCTGCTGTGCGCCGGGGTTTGTTGTCAGATCCCGCCGCACAGCAGCTGTTGCCGCGCAGATCACAAGGGAGCGGTATCGGAGGTCTTTAACAGACCTCCGGCTAACTTGAGTGATTTTAAGCCGGGTTAAACCCGTCTTAAAATCACTCAAGGGAACCGGAGGTCTGTTAAAGACCTCCGATACCGCTCCCTTGCGAACCTGCTCCTCCAGCGGCGGACATTACTGTCCGTCTCTGGAGGGGTGCCGGGTGCCGCAAGTTGGCACCCCCTGATGAGCGGCACCCGGTGCGGACTGCCCCCCGCCCCCTAGAGTGTGACGCCCTGTGCGGTCGCACACCCCAAAGGCCGGTCCTGCTCTAAGGGGCCGGGAAGCACCCACCAGGGCCGGCCTTAGGGGTCTGCGGCTGCACAGGGTTTAAATTAAAACATCGGGGTTTTTTTCAACTTTATTTAACATCCTCCATGTTAAATAAAGTTAAAAAAACTTTATTTAACATGGAGGATGTTAAATAAAGTAAAAAAAAAAAACCCCGATGTTTTAATTTATACCCTGTGCGGCCGCAGACCCGTAAGGCCGGCCTTGGTGGGGACTTCCCGGCCCCTTAGAGTGGCGGACCCGGTAGGTAGGGTAGGGGCCTGGAGCTGCAGCTCCATCAGCCCCTAAGTCAATGCGGCCCTGCCGTGGCCCGGCCCACCGGGCAAATGCCCGGTGTGCCCGATGGCCAGTCCGGGCCTGCCTGTAACAATCCATTTACCTATCCATCCGATTTATCAAAAACATGCAAATGCACACATTAGTTTCCTAATCCCTACATTTTACAATTCTTTTTTTATTTTTTTATTATTTTACATTTTACAATTCTTTTTTAATTTTTTTTATTATTTTACATTTTACAATTCTTTTTTAATTTTTTTATTATTTTACATTTTACAATTCTGTACTCTTAATAAAGAAATACAATAGTGTTTACAGAACAAAATAAGCAACATATATGCATTAAAACCCATTTGATATGTATCTTCACATCCAAAGCATAGACAAGGTACTAATACCCAAGTGTTATTATCCCACAAGGGTTTCCTTTGGAGCCGCAATCCTCTTGGATTTGTCAACATTTACAGAAAATATGTCAAGAAATGTCTTAAAACTGCCCTCAAATGGGACCTTATTTAAGAAGTTTTGCTACAAAAGAAGAAGAGGGACCAGCTGGCAAACAAATCATCTTTGTGTTCCTCAAATGTCAACTGGTGACTTAAATACAAGACAAGCTAATCCGCCTGGTTTTATTGTTAGACAATTTTCAGAGTGTTTTAATGTTTGACAACTTTTTTGGGGAAGGGGGTCACATACAGGGCCGGCCTCAGGGGTGTGCGACCTGTGCGGCCGCACAGGGCGCCATAGCAACAGGGGCGCCGTTCGGGACTTAAAGTAAAACATTGTTGGTTTTTTTGTAACTTTATTTAACATCCTCCATGTTAAATAACATTTGTTAATGTGAAATCTTAAACTTGCTCTCAAATAGGACCTTTTTTAAGGCTCTTTTAACTTCCTTGTTTCTCAAGCAGTAGATAACAGGATTGAACAAAGGTGTTAGAACACTATATAGCATGGGGGCCAACCTAATTATATCAAAGGTATCTCTTGGTGTTGGGCCAATATAATTAAAGTAACCTGTTACATAAAACACTGTTACAATGATGAGGTGAGAAGAACAAGTTGAGAAGGCTTTCTGCCTTCCTGCCGCAGATGTGATCTTTAAGATTGTGGAAATGATGCGTGCATAAGAGACAATCACAAACCCAAATGGAATAATGGCCAAAAAGACACCTACTATGTATAACAACACCTGGCTGGAGTGTGTATCAGCGCAAGCTACTTTTAACAGAGGAGGAACATCACAAAAGAAGTGGTTTAAGTTTCTGGATACACAATATGTGAGTTTAGATGTCACAGAAGTGTGCAGGACAGAGTTGGAAAATCCACAAAACAGAGATGCAGTGACAAGATAAGAACATATATTCTTGTTCATGATGATAGGATATCTCAAGGGGTTGCAGATGGCTACATATCGGTCATAGGCCATGGCTGCAAGAAGGAGGCACTCTGACCCTCCAAAGGAGACAAAAAAATACACCTGGGCAAAGCAACTTTCAAAGGAAATTCTCCTGTTACGTGTTATAGAGTTGAAAAGCATGGCAGGAAGAGTAACAGTAGAGTAACAAATGTCTAACATGGACAGATTACCGAGAAAGAAGTACATTGGTGTCTGGAGGTTGGAATCGACACGGATAATGCTAAAAATGGCCAGGTTTCCCAGCAGAATCATCGCATAGATGATGGCCATCAGGGCCGACAGCATCGCACGTCCTTCTGAAAAGCCTAGGAGATTAAAATATTTCAACGAAGTCTGATTTTTCTCTGTCCTCCAATTCATATCGTACACCTGTAGGAATAGTAGTCACATTGAAGAGATATCATAACCTTTGAAAAGTTGATATTTTGTCCACATAACTCAGTATTACAGCCTTCTATACTGGTGCCACCATTGAGAAAGACGTCCATAAAGCTAAAGTGTCTGAGGCTTTCACTGGTATCTGCTTTTAGCGTCTGGATACTCTAGTAAATGATATTGTATAAACATACAAGGCTCTGTATGGATTACATGTTAATATTCAGGCCACCTACACCACAAGATTCTGAAATGTATTCGATACCTACAGAAACTCTGTATTTTAAAATATTTCCTTAGTTGGATCTCGATATAAATTAAGGTCTGAATCTTTAGAGCAGGACAAAAATGAGTAGACTAGATCGGCCGAATGCTTTATATATACCTTCAAAATAGTTTCTACATGGTTAGGTGGCAAGCTTCGTGACATATATATATACATGAAATGTTTTTATGCTATACAAAGTCTTTTAAAATCAATAGGAATTAAGTAACTTCACCTGTGACATTAACCTTTTCATTATTTAACTTTTAAGTGTTTGGTGAATGTTTTGTATGTGAATAGTATTTTTTTGGCACGGTAGGAAAGTTTCAGATTAGTAATTGTTACAGAAAGCAGTCACGCAATGTACACATTTCCACTCTTTTTATGTAACAAATATACATATGCATTTATATACACTACCGTTCAAAGTTTGGGGTAACTTAGAAATGTCCTTGTTTTTGAAAGAAAAGCAAATTTTGTCTATTAAAGTAACATGAAATGGATCAGAAATCCAGCACAGACGGGGTTAATGTTGTAAATGACTATTGTAGATGGAAATGGCAGATTTGTTATGGAATATCATCATAGGCGTACAGAGGCCCTTTATCACTCCCATCACTCCTATCACTCCCATCACGCCTATCGCTTCCATCAATCCTGTGTTCCAATGGCCCATTGTTTTCCCTAATCTAAGTTTAAGTTTAAAGGGCTAATTGATGGTTAGAAAACCCTTTTTCAATTATGTTACGGCCAGAAATCTCATTGTTTTCCACGAAAGCAGCTATGTGACCCCAAACTTTTGAGTGGTCATATATGTACTAACCTTACATAATGAAAAATCCAAAATAAATATACATTTTCTGTACTTTCTTCTTGTTGAGTGGAAATATATAATTCTTGATGGTTTAAATTAAACGTGTTTTAATCTTTCGTCGACACATCTGAAAAGGCTTTGGTTTCTCTTAAGTATCTCTGTATTTTATAGTTCTGCTGAGACAGCCTCAAAGGCCGTCGGGAGACAGAAGTTCTACCCCTGGAGGTTCAGGACGTTTAGAATAGAATGCGTTCATCAAAATGTTATAGTTTATGAAAAACAGGAATCATCTCAAGTGTGTATGTATTTATTTGATTCTAATTCCATGGTCCAGACCGGTGGGCCATTTATACATCGTGTTAAGCGGAGTACTTGACCAATGCAAGTTTCTGATGGCCTTTCTCCTTCCAGAGTTTGAGAAAGAAGTAATACCATGCGGTTTCTCCCTATCATCTATGACGTTTCACGGCTCTTGTTAGATTTGTTGCTTCTTTATTATCATGGTTGGTTGAAGGGTCTGCATAGACTTGAACCTGAAAGGAAACTGCACCAGAGACCCAGTAATGTAGGGCTTCACTCGAAAACTCTGGGTCAAATTGGGTGACTTCCCAGGAGTTTGCTCCTGAAAACCTTTAACAATCCATTTACCTATCCATCCTATTTATCAAAAACATGTATAATGCACACATTAGTTTCCTAATCCCTACATTTTACAATTCTTTTTTTATTTTATTTATTTTTATTTTTTTTATTTTACATTTTACAATTCTGTACTCTTAATAAAGAAATACAACAGTGTTTACAGAACAAAATAAGCAACATATATGCATTAAAACCCATTTGATATGTATCTTCACATCCAAAGCATAGACAAGGTACTAATACCCAGGTATTATAATCCCACAAGGGTTTCCTTTGGAGCCGCAATCCTATTGGATTTGTCAACATTTACAGAAAATATGTCAAGAAATGTCTTAAAACTGCCCTCAAATGGGACCTTATTTAAGAAGTTTTGCTACAAAAGAAGAAGAGGGACCAGCTGGCAAACAAATCATCTTTGTGTTCCTCAAATGTCAACTGGTGACTTAAATACAAGACAAGCTATTCCGCCTGATTTTATTGTTAGACAATTTTCAGAGTGTTTTAATGTTTGACAACTTTTTTGGGGAAGGGGGTCACATACAGGGCCGGCCTTAGGGGTGTGCGACCTGTGCGGCCGCACAGGGCGCCATAGCAACAGGGGCGCCGTTCGGGACTTAAAGTAAAACATTGTTGGTTTTTTTGTAACTTTATTTAAAATCCTCCATGTTAAATAACATTTGTTAATGTGAAATCTTAAACTTGCTCTCAAATAGAACCTTTTTTAAGGCTCTTTTAACTTCCTTGTTTCTCAAGCAGTAGATAACAGGATTGAACAAAGGTGTGAGAACACTATAGAGCATGGGGGCCAACCTAATTATATCAAAGGTATCTCTTGGTGTTGGGCCAATATAATTAAAGTAACCTGTTACATAAAACACTGTTACAATGATGAGGTGAGAAGAACAAGTTGAGAAGGCTTTCTGCCTTCCTGCCGCAGATGTGATCTTTAAGATTGTGGAAATGATGCGTGCATAAGAGACGATCACAAACCCAAATGGAATAATGCCCAAAAAGACACCTACTATGTATAACAACACCTGGCTGGATTGTGTATCAGCGCAAGCTACTTTTAACAGAGGAGGAACATCACAAAAGAAGTGGTTTAAGTTTCTGGATACACAATATGTGAGTTTAGATGTCACAGAAGTGTGCAGGACAGAGTTGGAAAATCCACAAAACAGAGATGCAGCGACAAGATAAGAACATATATTTTTGTTCATGATGATAGGATATCTCAAGGGGTTGCAGATGGCTACATATCGGTCATAAGCCATGGCTGCTAGAAGGAGGCACTCAGACCCTCCAAAGGAGACAAAAAAATACACCTGGGCAAAGCAACTTTCAAAGGAAATTCTCCTGTTACCTGTTATAGAGTTGAAAAGCATGGCAGGAAGAGTAACAGTAGAGTAACAAATGTCTAACATGGACAGATTACTGAGAAAGAAGTACATTGGTGTCTGGAGGTTGGAATCGACACGTATAATGCTAAAAATGGCCAGATTTCCCAGCAGAATCATCGCATAGATGATGGCCATCAGGGTCGACAGCATCGCACGTCCTTCTGAAAAGCTTAGGAGATTAAAATATTTCAACGAAGTCTGATTTTCCTCTGTTACCCAATTCATATCCTACACCTGTAGGAAAATAATTCAGATATCATAACCTTTGTATCATTATTTTGTGCAGGTATTTAGAGCATTATAGACAATAAATAAAGCCAAAATGTCGGAAGGTTTCACTGGTATCTGCCTTTACCATCTGGCTACGCTAGTAGTTGGTATTGTATAGAGTATTGGTATATGCATATGGATACACTTCGGTAATAATTCTAATATACTGTCCATGCTGACACAAACGTAGGGGTGCTCTTTGAAGGCTTTTCTCTTTTGTTGTAAGTGACAGCAAGCGAGTAAATTAATTCCTATAACCGGTTAATTTTCCCACCAGGGCCATGTTTCTTAAATAATATATTCCAGCTCCAAAGCTAGAACAGCAGGAAAAACAGAAGTAGACTACATGGCCCAAATGGTTCTTACCTGCCGTTAAATTCTATGTTTCTATAAGGTTGGATGGCAAGCTCCATGAGTGAGTCACATTTCCCACTAAATATGTGTGGATAGTATAGGTAGAGTGTCTGCGTGGATCATAATCCACTATATGTGCGCCCGCAGCTTCGTGGCTAAAAATCGCATGTTAGTCGCAGCCGGTAATACAAAGATTTGAGAAGATATAAGCGTGGATATGCTAAAACATATGGACAGACGGGCAGACATATCTCCAACGTGTTTTCTCAATTTCTGAGACTTACTTCAGTATTTAAGCAGTACAAGGTACTCTAGGGGAGAACATCATAACCCAGGAGATATGGAAGGCTTTCCAATTTTAAATTCAGTGATTTACAATTTATCAAACATTATTAGGGCTAATTCAATACATGGTGCAGTCAGGGGAGCACAACCACTACTCGTATAAGGGGCCCGGGCAAGCAGGGGGACCCAGCCCCTGGATCTGTCATGACCCCCTCATTCACCCATCTGGTCTGTTACCTTGGACGTAGGTCTTGTGGGATTTGAGGTCCATGAGGCCCCTTTCTGGACTTTGTTCCAAACATGTGACGAGTCAATGAAAGAAGCATGGGGTGGGACAGAGCTGGGGGGGGGGCAACTATCTTTTGGTTTGTACTGAGCCCAAATATTTCTAATGGCGGCCTTGCTCACTAATATCACTATGCATTATGAAGGGCCAATGACAATAGGTTGAACTGCAAGAAACTGTGGCCTGGTCCTGTACAAAACAGTGCATTTCTTATGTGTGTGTATATATTTATTTATGTATTTATGTAGATATATATCATATCTCTGGTAAGTATATTGAGTTCACTTTCCCTATAGCCTTTGAATTAGCAGAGGAGAGGAGAGGTCCTGTATTGAATCTATTCAGTCGTGGATATTGTCTCTGGAAATGGCTACAGTGGAGCTGGATCCCCAGAAGTTGTCCTCTTGGGTTCCTTCTGGCCCTCCTGCAGGCCCTCTGTCCTGGGGGGGGGATGGGTTATATATCCTTTACGGGCCACAGCCCCAGCAGATTGAAATTTAGGGGATCCCTTGTGGTTATTACTGGCACGTTTTTCACCAACCCACGTTTTCTTCACATCAGCTTGGGCTTCAAAAGGAAGAAAGAAAAGTCCTCGAGAGGGGATACACAAGATCCTCTGACCTTAGGGCCATGCATTTAGGAAGCTTAAAGTGCCTTGGAGGCCCCAGAGGTTGTACTTGGAGGCCCCAGAAGTTGTAGGGTAGGTTATATAAGTGCCGTCTGTACCTTTTAGTATGTATTTTATGCCTTTGGGGCTTATTTGCAGAATCATGTTATATATTTTTTAGCCTTTTTGCTGGGAATGAAGGAAGCCTGAAATGCCTCGTCCTCTCCAGTAAAGCTCCTAAATCTGGCTGTGCTTTTTTAGCAAATTTTTTGCTGTTTTGTGCATGCATGCATTTGATGATTTTTTTGTCACAATTTGTGGTGGGAGGGATGGTTGACCCATTTGGTCAACATCCCTCCTTGAAGATTTCAGTGAGTCTCCTTTTTGGGGAGACCCTAAAAGATTCGCCCGCCATGACTTTGGTCCTGGATGGAAGGAAGGGGCTGCGTATAACCGTAGGAGGCATGTAGCCCCAGAAAATGAAGATCAGAGGCCTTAGTATCCACTGGCCCTACACTTTGGAACACTGGTTCACTCTGTTCATCAAAGGCTGAAGCACTGCTCCCTTCATATAGGAACTAACTTCCATCTAGTTACATGGGATGTTTTGTTATGTAATACTTGTTCCCCTTGAAGTTTCTTTCCTGGGGCTAAATAAGTCTTCCTATCATCCCCTGGGGCCTTATATGACACACCCGGGGAGTCTCCAAGCAAGTTTATTCCAAACACAGCCAGAGATCTGCTGCCCTGATATGAACACAGCCGGAGTCTCCCAGTCAGCAAACCTGCCTAGGGCTGGCTGACCGACAAACCCGTCCTATCTACCCAGACATGTTTCTTCTACCTTTTCACCCACACATACATAATGTGCCCTCTAGTGCTCCTCATTCATACACATCTGACTCCATAATTAATTTCCATCCTTTGGTTGTCCATGGTGTAACACGGACAATGCTGAGCTGATGGCACTGCTGGACATGTTCTGATTGTGAAGGAAAGTAAGCATGATACAGTAGGTTTCCTTGGCTGACCACTGTGTATACGGTTCTCAACATTGCCCACTTCTTTGTGTTTGTTTAAAACTAAAACAGCACTTCTGGAAACCCGTCTGCCTTGAAATTTCTGCCTTGGAGTGACCTTGCTGAAGCAGTATTGTGTCTTGTTACTGTGCTGGGTCTTGCCATGTGTAGGAGAGACTTTTGACATTAAGCTGACTTCAGCAACCTCAACTTGTTAGTGAGTTTGGCTGCTCCTCGTCTAGTTTTATTCCTCCTACACAAGTGTTTCTATTTCTGTTAAAGTTTGTTTTTCAACCTACATTTGGTGAGCATTCTTACTTTACAGGATTTTTCATACCCATCTAAAACATTTTGCACAGTACTGAATGCTCTCAAAGTCATGTCTTCGTCCATTAGCACCAATATTATCTTTTATTTTGCTTTGGCACTGATGGACAGTTTGCTTACGAATATGCTGCAAGTAAAGCATTAACTATGACATCATTTCTGAAATTAGCTCCGTTATCTAAATTACATAAGAAATATTAATAGGAATTTAATTTCCCAGTGGCCATCTCTTCCTGCTTAAATACCATGGAACAACACAACTGCTTCATTAGATTAGAGGCACGAGCTGCCCACAGGTCTAGGTTTAGGAGTAACGAGAATAACCCTAGTTTTAGAATCATCTGTGAAAAACAAGCAATACACCATTTCCAAGGTTAGTATATCAAGCAAACGTGTAATCGTGTATCTGGATGGAGCTGGAGTGTATATAGAGACTTACCGATGTCTCCTGCAAGAATATTTTGGATTCTGTTGAACTACAACTCCCATCTTATGTCTAACTAGATCATTCTGGGAGTTGTAGTCCACCCTATTTTTTTTAGGCATGTTTAAATAATGTAAATGCTGTCAAATATCTATTTATGTAAAAGTGATAGTAACAACATAGTGATCTAGAATAATACAGTACAATGAAATGGAATAGTATTTATTTGTCAATTAACCAAAATACAAGAAAACTCACTTTTTAAAGGAAAAAAAAATAATTAAAACTGCTTGTGTCAGGGACAAATAAAACAGCCAATAAATAAAGGGTTTAGTACACTTAATATTCAGATTAACAATCCTCTTTGTAACTTTTCTTGATATAAACCTCAATATAGTATTATCGCTTTGTCACTCTAAAATTACGTTAATTTGATGTTCGCTGTTTTTTATGTATTTTCTGTTAAATTCAACAGTCAGCACCTGTCCTACTGTCATGAACGTAAGAAGAGAAGATTTGTCTTAAAATCAAAACCAAATAGGTAAATCAGTCTTTGTGCGAGTGTAAGTATAAAAAGGTTAAGAAAAAATGGTGCTTATGCCTTAAAGAAGAAAAATAATCATTTTCTTGATACAGTTGTGTTTTTTTCTTTGTATCCGTCTGAATAATAATAATAAGCAGGAAAGCATGGTAGCGCTAAGTCTGTGACAGCTGGCAGCTATCATGAATTGTACCGCGCTACACCATTTGTTAGTGATATATATGAATCACATTAATTACTTGTTTTATTTAGTTTCTTCATTTGGTTCTTATACTCATCGCTGTATATCTGTTTGTTGTGCGTGTTTTAACACTTCCCACTCTGTCTCTGTGAATACTTTAATAACACAATCTAATATTATGCTGCTATGGTCCTTGTAAACAGAATTTATTCCATTTTTTCTTTATTTTTTTGTTTATTTTTTTTTTTTAGGAATTTAACTCAATTAATTGGTCTCAGCTTCTGACTATATAAATGTTTCAAACTGGCGAATTTCCCAAACTACAATAAATTGACTTTTAATTCACGTTATAACTTATTATCATTGTGAAAAAGTTATAAATCCTCCCGTGTGTTTGGATTTTTGTTAAAAAAAAAAAATAATCACGATTCGCGTTAACCCCATGAAGTCTGGATGTCAACTGGAAGAATGAAAGGTACCATTATTTTTTCATTATTATTGATTTCTCGCAATTGGAATTTAACCATTTAAATACTGCATTTATTTTTTTTATGTCCCCAGATGTCCGCTACTGAAATACTCCTAGCTGTAAACCAGACGGCACTGAAGCATTTTATTCTACTTGATCTTTCGAAGGATTGGGTCTCTGCCTGCTTTATGTTTTTTTGCATCTACATCATGATACTTATAGGCAATATCTGCATTTTCACCATCATAAGGATTGATTCCAATCTGCACACGCCAATGTATTTCTTCTTAAGTAACCTTTCGCTTCTGGATATCTGCTATTCATCCGTCACGCTGCCGGTTATGTTATTCAACTGCCTTTCCAGGAACAGAAGAATTTCTTTTAATAAATGTATCGTTCAGCTGTATTTATTTGTGTCGTTAGGGGGTGCCGAGTGCATTTTGTTGGCGGTGATGGCTTATGACCGCTTTGTGGCTATATGCAACCCGTTGCGCTATACAATGGTAATGAGCAGCCATATCTGCGTCAGCCTGGCCGCGGCTTCCTGGCTCAGTGGCTTTTTAAACTCTGTTCTCCATACAATCATGACATCTAATCTCTCATTTTGTAGGCCCGATCAGGAAATTCGTCATTTCTTCTGTGACATACCACCACTTATACAGGCAGCCTGCAACCCCACACAAACCAGCAAAATATTGTTGTATGTTGTTAGTGTTTTTCTAGGAATAAGCCCCTTCCTTTACATTGTCATATCGTATTTTCATATTATCTCTACGATCATGAAAATAAGCTCGGCGGATGGGAGGTGGAAGGCGTTCTCCACCTGTTCTTCTCATCTGATTGTGGTGACTATGTTCTATGGAACGGCCAACTTAAATTATGTGGGTCCAACCTCGGCTTCTGCACTGGAAGTCGAGCAATTATGTTCCCTTTTGTACAGCACTTTAACCCCTCTTTTGAACCCAGTTATATACTGTCTAAGGAACAAAGAAGTAAAGGGGGCCCTGAGGAAAACATTCAGAAGAGTATATATTGGGACATATAAGTAACATTACAATTTGCTTAGGGGTCCATATACCTTTCAAAGGCACAACGGAGCTAAGAAATGAAAATGATTCTGATACAGTTGAATATTATGCACTTCCATTATCCGGGGATTTCATAGAATTACAATAAGTGAATAGGTAGCCTCCACGTGTCAGGCTGGCACTTATTAAACAAGACTCTCTGGCTTTGTGAAAAACAAAAATGACTACTTATGGTTGCCTTCCTTCTAATGTCAAAGGCAAATTTCAAACAGAATTTGGTGCTCATCTCTTGGTTGTTTTCAGATTTTATAGTTATTATAAAGGTACGAATCTGTGATGCTCAATGAGGTTTTGGGTGACCAAACATCATCAGGCCTTGCGTTAGGCTACATCTTCATACGAGCTACACCGTGTGCTTAGAAGTGAGATTAATATCAGCAGTGACTAGGAATCCATTGAATTCCACAGCTGGCTGATAATGGTTAAGGTTACTGTTATTAAAAGCCAAGGGTTGATGTAGGTCCGATCAATGTCTTCCTGACTTTCCGACTTTTCACCAAGCCATTAGTCAGCAGGTCAACTGCAGAAGGTTACAAACACTGGACATGCGTTAGGAAGGGTCTCCACCAGTGGGAAATACATACGTATTATACTGGGCAAACGCAACTCTTCTTACGGGAGGTCACCATGGAGGTCACCAAGGCTGACCCATCACAATGCGCAATGAAGTCAGCGAGTTAAACATTATTATGTCACCCCAACTCATGGTTTAATAAAGAGATCCCACCACATCTATGTGGATTTACTTCATCTATCTTGTTGGAGTGCAGTCACACAGCGACCATAGTTCTGACAAATTATAAAAATCAACATTTCTGTTTAAGATTTATTCCCAGTTACCACAGAACTATGGTGCTTTTTGCTATTCTTCATTCTTCTTGAAAATAAAGTCATGATTAAGAGAAATCTCCTCAAACGAGTGTAGTAAGATGAACAAAATTGACCAATAATCTGGAAATAAAAATAAGTATTACAATCGTTTCTTCTGTATCAGGACTAATGCTATTCTTTTTTGCATAACGTGTAAAATTGGAATAAGGAATGTGACTGAAGTCCTAATAAAATATTTTAAGGATTATTATACAAGTGCTTGTGTTTCCTGCAAATATGTTTATTGATAATAACACATACAAATACTTTATATAAATAACAATATATTAAATATGTTAATATAACAGACATATATATATTATATATTTTAAAATATAAAAAATATGACATCATAAGTTATGTTATTTTTCACAGTTTTATACATTAAATAATATTCTACTTTTATTTTGGTAGAAAATAAAACCTATAGAGAGGTATTCTTCAATTATGTATTATTGTTACGTTATCATTACATTCTAGAGAGCTCAAAAATAGAAATAATGTTAAATTTGACAATAAACAAAATGAACAATAACACATTTTAGACTGGCTGATACAGAAGAAGAGGAGGGTCCTGGACGGGGAAGCTTACAGTCTATTTTAGGCCAATAAAATAGAGACTGAGAGAGGTACTTTGATTAATTTAAGGTATTATTATTATTATACTTTATTTATAAAGCGCCAACAGATTCCGCAGCGCTGTACAAGGTAAAAATGTTTACAGATAACGACAAGTACAAAATGACACTGCATGAACTTACAATCTAGGTGGGTAAGGGGTGAGAAACAGGAGGTGAGGACTGCGTGGTAGTGAATGACGTTAATGTAGGGTGAGATAAGGGTTGTAAGTGGGTGAGAGGGAAGTTTTGATGTTTATGTCAGTGGTAGCCTTGCCCGAAGAGAAAAGTTTTTAGGGAGCGTTTGGAGGAGGGTAGAGTTGGTGAGAGTCGGACAGCACGGGGAAGGAAGCATTATTAAAATAACCATGCACCCCAGATGGGACTCGAACCCACAATCCCTGGCTTAGGAGGCCAGTGCCTTATCCATTAGGCCACTGGGGCTTGTGCTTGTTTGTGTAAGGTCTTAATTTGTAATGGAATATGGATCTTCAGTCCTAATGGCATTACAGGTAGGTTAATTATTTTAAGCATTGGTATAATTGCCAACTTTCAGCCCAAAATGGTTTTTGTACATACCCATCAGCAGAACTGCCAACTGTCTGGCTATTCATTGGGACAGTAGTCTTTTGCAAAGACAGGTGCCAAATATGCACAGGAGTCACATCCCATTGTTATCTCCTGCCAGTGCTATGACTTGTTCTTACATCATGCATACAAACATATCATATTGTGAGTCCACATACTTCTTTAATATGCCTATAAAACGGGGCTGGATAATCAACTTGGGGCGAGAAGATTCTAAAGAAAGTGAAATGCGAGGAGTTAATCTATAGCTCCGGGGGGCGGGGGTTGGGTTTAAAAGGACTGGCAGGTACCACATTTTTACTTGGAACCACCAACCACCATGTGGCCAACTATAAGATCACATTCCTTTGTGTACATTTAGCGACCTAAGCAGTTAATTGCTATCCATTTATTTATGTATATAGGCTCAGAAAAGTTCCACTCAGCAGCGCGTAGCATTTGCGTAGTTTAAAGCAATGTTGGCCAGCAGTGTGATGGAGCGGTCCAGTGGATTTCCTCCATCGTCTTGGGCCAGTCAATGCTTTTCCACCATTATAAGGCATTTACCCTGCTTGTTCACTGACCAACTCAAGCCTTAGTTTGTTTGAGAGATATACAATGGGTTCTGGCCACGCTTGAAGAATGGCAGTTACATTGATATTGATAATATTGCAACCTTGATTTGTTTTTCTAGTCGACGTTTGACCGCAAATCCTAGACTTCATATGACAGCAGAGTAGCCACTAGTCGATTATCCATCTAAATGGCAATTTATGGTTTTAGGGGTGCTGTGCCCCTGACTACAAAAGATGAGAGGGACTTGATAATAATTTTTCTTGAGTATGACCGATATATGACAATAAACGCAACATTCTAAAGCCCACTGCCTCTATAAACCCCACCAAATCTTACATATATCATTACTTGCTTGACCATAAAATAATGCCAAATCATGTGCTCCAAGATTTGTTTTGTATCAACAGCTAAAGTGATGTAATTAGAATTGGTTATGTTTGGTGACACAGGGGATCCATTAGTGCGAACACAATTAATAGATATTTTAACAAGGGCATATTTATTGTTTATGCTGCTTGACTTTTGTTCCATAATTAACTAAAGCAGCTGGGATTCATTAAAGTATTCAATGGTAAACACATTGCTTTCAACAAACCGTTACAGTTAAGATTAATTAAAACAATTTTCAAACAATGTATTGACTGTTGTGTGTTAAAATAGATTTTAAATATTTATAATAAATTAAATAAAATATATAATATATATTCAACACAATCTTCGCTCTAGTTCATCCCAAGGGTGTTTGATGGGGTTGAGGTCAGGGCTCTGTGTGGCCAGTCTTACCAACCAAACTCTCCCAACCATGTCTTTATGGAGCTTGCTTTGTGTGTTGGGGCGCAGTCATGCTGGAATAGAAAAGGGTCTTCCCCAAACTGTTACCACAAACTTGGAAGCATCGCATTGGCCAAAATATCTTGGTATGCTGAACCATTAACAATACCCTTCACTGGTAGTAAGGGGCTCAACCCCTGAAAAACAGCCCCAGACCATTATCCATCCCAACCAAACTTTACAGTTGGCACAACGTAGTCAAGCAGGTAACGTTTTCCTGGCATCCGCCAAACTCAGACAAGTACAACTAAGACAACACCATGCCACTGAACACGTTTCCAGTGGCGGCATGCTTTACACCACTCGATCTGATGCTTGGCATTGTACTTGCTGATGCTCAGCCATGGAAGCCCAATCCATGAAGCTCCCGCCGCACAGAGAATGTACTAGAACGAGAGTGTAAGAGATTCAGAGAGAGTCAAAATAGGCACACGGCCAACGAATTTCATTCCTGATTAAAAAAAATGTTTGGCCAACCCAAATGAGCAGGAAATAAAAAATTTCACCCCCAAAACTAATGGGCCAAAAATTTTACGAAAAATTAGTCACATGTCTAGCGTTTTGTTATCCTATGGTTTGTTTCTGTCCCACTATAAAGTCTATGCAGAATGCCATGCGTCACTCCACGCTTAGAACAGGGTCAACTTTCTTGGAGCAACTCAGAATAGACGTGAAAGGCATTACCATGGATGGAAGACTGGTGTGACAGAATGAGCTGTCATACAGGGGCCCAAGGTACTCAGAGATGGCTCCAGCCAGGCTGCCAAACAGGCAGGAACTCCATTGTTTAATTAATCCCATCAATAGGATTGCTGACTGGGGATTAAAGGTTGGGTTGAATACATGTATCTGTTAATTTATGTTAATGAAGTTCTGTGGCTATATCAGTCTATGTTTTACTACAATAAACTGTTCATTCCTGCTGTACTCAGTTCAAGGTAGTTGTGTCTACTTATTGGGTACACATAGCAGGGTTCCAAGGTGCGCATGCTGGCTGGTGCTGGAAGTGATTCCGGGGACAACAGGAGGATACATGTGGGTGATCTCTGGGAGTTAATACAGCTCTCTTGGTGAACCCGTTACAACTGGATTATATATTCTAAATACTATGTATTTCCTCTACTCTTTCTCTGAATCTGGAGGATGCAACATTCCACTTGCGGTTCCCTAATATAAACGTATATTTTAATTACATCGTTGCTATACACTAATAGCCTTCTCTTTGAGCACATTTTACTGTACATCCAGGATTTCTTTACATTGCGGTGCTCTTTTGTAGAAAAAATTAATTTTGTGCAGGCACCTTCTCTCTGTACACATGGCACCTAGCTCTTCAAAGTTGATCTATAAACATCTTATAGCAAGTGGTTTTTATGGATGAGATCTTAGAACACTGATGTTCAGGGGCATCTCTGGCAAGAAACGTGTAAATAATTAAAACTCCCTACCCAGAATTCAACCCCAATTTACTCATTACTACTATGGCTGAAAGAGGTTCCACCAAGGGAACACTAACCAAAATATTAGATTTTTTGGTTGAAATGCCTACTTTCCTCACCAATAAGAGACTGGCATTCAAAGTTACTAAAAGTTCTGGATAATCAGGTCACAGATAGTTAGTGGAACCAAATCAGGATTGTAAGCGACTCTAGTAACCAGGCACAGACTGGCCATCGGGACAAATGCCTGGTGGGACGATATCCTCGATGCCTCCACTTATAAGACCTCCTCGTGTGGTCGAGCCAACACTTCATCACGTGATACCTGCTAGATACATGCAGCTGCGGATAGAAGGTATCGCACATGCCACTGGCCTTAAAGTGCCACGATCAATTTTCATCACCAGTCTGTGTCTGCTGGTATCAGAGGAGTTACTGTCCGGTGACCATCAGCCAGATGGCGGCTCATAATGGCATATAGATGAGACATTTTAAATGCACATATATTTATTATTTTCACGGATAAGCAGACTTACTGTAATCACTAGAATAATAAAACAATTTATAGATAGATTTAACTTCTTGTTCTCTGTAATACGCACATTCTAAAGGTCGGTGACTATATTATTCCACCAAATGTACAAGAGGTTTGTTTCAGCCACGGGATAGATTATCGGAGGGACATTCTCAGCTCTTTTGGTTAATCAGGCCACATCAGAGTGTTCTTTTGTGTTGCAGCACCGTGGTTCTGTTGTGGGCTGCGGAGATAAGAGCTGCACACAGCCCCGTGGAGATACAACAGAAAAACAGCCATCGTGTATTTGACACAAAGTTAAACAACACGGCTGCTCTTATAGCCGCGATCTTACTGTAGCTCTTGTCTACCTTTAAAAGAAAAGTTAAAGGCTGTAATGCTTCCTTCACTGATCCTTGTTGAACCATTATGGTCCAGATTGTGGAACATGTAACATAGAATTGCTTACTTCACTGTCTACTAGTCCAACTATCCCTTATTTTAATTAATTTGTGGAGATTGCCCACTGCCACCTTTCCTTGGGTCCTTCTCCTGGGTCTAGGCAATAATTAAAAATACACACTTAGTGGCGGGCTGAGTGATAGAGGGGAAACATAGTGTGACAGAATCCCCAATATTTAACCCTTAGGTATTTTTTTACTGGGTATGCGCTGAATTCCTGCTTTGTTTCGCGCAATAATGAAACCAATGTAAACTTGCTCTGCAGTCCCATAACTGAATTGTTTTCTGACCATCCTGGTTGCGGCCTTATTTTTTTGTCCTTGGTTTGTTTCCTGACATTGATTGCTGCCTGCCCTGACCATCAAATCTATTGCGAATTGAATTTGGTTCCAGTTGTCCAGCCTACAAGAATTTGTAGTTGTAAAGCCGGTTGAATCCTTTGACATTATATAAATTCTCATTATTATTATTAATAATAATAATAATAATAACAACAATAATCCCTCAGGAACATAGTTGATAAATTATAGTAAACAGCAGGTTACCTGCTTACATCTGCAGGGATCTGTACTCTTGGGAAGTCACAAGCAGTCGGTCTCTTGACAGTCATCCCTTGGGATTATTTTATTCCTCTAATAAGGACCGGTAGAAAAACAGAATTGATATATTCTGCCTTTATCATTATTCAATAGAATACTCCGCTTCTATTGCCACAAAACCAACACTGCCATCAGCGACAAAGTAAGTTATTGAAGCGCCTTATCTTAGAAACGCTTACTGGTTATTGTATTTTTGTTCACTTTACTTTTATATAATAATGAATTAGTGGTCATTCATAAACATGTTTAATATATAATAGGTTATACTTATTGTCTATGAAAAAAATACTCCTGTTAAAGAAAAAAGCTAGTGATCAGAGAACATGTTTCCTACACTCCAGGCCTGGACTGGCCCTTGGGCACACCGGACAGAGCGGGCGATTCCGTGTGTATGTATATATGTATAAAAACATAACATGCGCACAGTCATATCCAGCCGCTGGCCACACTTATGCCATTTGGTGGCCGCCAGCCTTAAAGTGCCAGGGCTACACCGATATCACCTGTTCAACCATGTGAAGATTCAGCACTGAACACATGTAATTTTATATATTTATATTCATTATTGTTAACAAATATTATGAACAGAGTTTTTGAAGAAGAAATATGTTAAAAGGCTAGTATGTTTTCATTTTCCACATTTTATTTCACAAAAAAACAATACCTCTTCATGAACTTGATGCAATATTGCTGTTATTTGATGTGACCTCATCGTAGAAAGTAACATTAATTAAGAACGGCGGTGTACAGATGAAGATTCGATTCTAGCTTAACGAAATAACTTAAATTCTACTTATCATGGAAGCAAAAAGTCGGCCTGTAAGTTCTACTATTTATTATTTCTACAGAGGTCAGGAAAAGGATAACTTCTCTTCTTTTGTTTCTTTTTCAACAGGGCAATTAGAGCAAAAACATACGGCACATACGCATTCACAATAAAGTCACAATAATGTACATTTTAACAGCAGAAATGTGTTTATAAATGATGTGAACATCCATCAATCATTCCTTCCCTTATAATCTTACTCAGTTACATACATATCACTAGGTAACAAAGCCACATAGAAAGTATTGGTCATTGAACTGGTTCAGTCAGTGGTGTATTTTTGCCTAGGCTAAGGGTGGTGGTTCCAGGGGCAACAGGCCCTCAGACACATAACTGGGTGCCTGATTGCCCTACTGGGTGATCAGGCCCCCCGGTGCTCCACTACTCCTTGGGCTGATTGGGAGATCAAAAATCTCCCTATAACCATCTTAAACACATTATGTTTAAATCATACATAGTGACTTTCTTCAGCACAACCCATGCATTACGCTGGGATATGATGTCATAACGCAACACTCACCATGGTAGGGGTTAGCTGGGGCGCTGCTCTGGATCAGGCCTTGGGCAGCACCGAGCAAATATACTCATCTGGGTCAGTAAAGGGAACAGGAGGAGTATCTATTGCCTACCTCTGCTCTAAAATATTTCAAAATACAAGATCAAGTGAACGTAACAGGACAGGTTTACATAGAGAAAAGGCTCTCAGATTGTGACATTACATACCTTTGGCATATACAAGTTATACAATGTGACGCATATACATACATGTGTAAGATGTTTAATGTTTTGTCTTTTTATTATTTTATAGACATCTTACAAGTCTGGCAGCGTCCATGCATCTTATAAATCCATCAACGCCTACTGGAGCATAGCTATGGGGGTTCCAGTTCAAGACCGAATCCCAGAGAGTAAAAAACCCACAGTATAGAATATTTCTGCACATTGATTAATTTTCAAAAATGGAAAACGACAATGAATCATCGTCCAGGTATTTTCGACTCCAAGGGCTTTCAGGAAACCCTCAGATTCAGGCTTTCATGTTCTTTTTGTTTTTAATAATCTACCTTCTAACTCTTGTAGGAAACTCTGCCATTGTGGCCAGCCTACAGCTGAATCCAAACCTTTGCAGCCCAATGTACTTTTTTCTAGGTCAGCTGTCTTTCTTAGACATGTGCTACGTCACAGTGACCATCCCCAAGATGCTGGACAACCTTCTTTTGGGAAGTCAGGTGATCTCGTATAGCGGCTGTTTCACCCAACTTTTCTTCTTCATTTCATTCGGCCAATCCGAGAGCTTCCTACTAGCTGTGATGGCTTACGACCGCTACGCCGCCATCTGTCACCCGCTACACTATGCGGACATCATAAGTCAAAGGGTTTGTATCCAGCTCACTGTGTTCTCCTGGTTGACAGGAGTTTTGAACTCGGTCCTCCATACTGGTTTGGCAGCTCGCTTATCATTTTGTTCATCGCACGAGATTTCACATTTCTTCTGTGACATAACACCTTTGCTAAGGATCTCCTGCGTCAGCACCTTTGTCAACGAAGTCGTGATATTTGTAGCAGGAATCTTTGTGGTGTTCACACCTTTCCTATGTATTCTAGTCTCCTACGTTCACATCATCATAGCAATCCTTATGATCCCATCAGCCAAAGGTCGGCAGAAGACTTTCTCCACCTGCAGTTCACATCTCGGGGTGGTCTGTATGTTCTACGGTACAATTCTTCTAATGTACATGCGCCCTGTATCTTACGCCCAAGACCATGATAAAATATTTGCTGTGTTGTACACCTTTATCACACCCTTACTAAACCCATTTATATACGGCTTGAGGAACAGGGAGATTAAGGAAACTTTCAAAAAGAGTAATTGGAAAGCATTATTAGCGGTTCGCACTTATTAAACGGTCAAAAACTGGAAAAATCACCCACTAAATCCAAAGGACAAAGTTTATTTTAAATTAAAATTCAAAATGACTTAAAAGGATGCTATGACACATAAGATTCCCAGATGCCGCACAGAACAAAGTAACTTTCAGGCCATGTGGATATTTTTGCATGCCGGCTAAAGGATTATAACACTCACGATCACACTTTATCACTTTATGCCGGTCTCTTCTATCCGTCCAAGAAAGGAAACACGCGGTTCTCATGGTTTCCTTAAAACATTCTCACATCTCACTGACACTCATCTCGCCTCAGATACAGCCATAAAAACATTCCCTTTTCCACAATAGATGTTGTAGGTTACACATCAAATCACATTTTTAGAGCAAACCCCTAAAATTTCAGTTGAAAGTCTTTGTCCGTTTCTGATATGTTGTAGTGGGTGAAATACAGTAAAGAGTAACAAACTTGCACGATCTCAACATTTTACATACCATGACACCAACAATAAACACAGACACTTTACATTTTAGGAAAACTTTTTATTTGACAACTGGTTATACTGTTATTTTGTGAACATTAAAGAAAAAGAAATACGGAAGCGACAGAAAACACTTGGCCTACCTAGACTGCTTGATCCGAACAACGATTGTAACAAAGACTGTTATCTAATTAGCATACCAAAGCGTGAAAGAGTCACCAGTCTACACGATTTTTTATCAGAACAGCAAGCAAATGTATAGATCAAAAACTGAAATGAGGGTTTTAACCACAAAACCATTGGCTCCTGTCCTTTTTGGCATCGCCAGGTATATTCTCCTTCAATACTGGATAATACAGAAATGTAACAGGTACCGCGCCTACATTACACAGGAGAGGAACCAAGAGCAATAAAATATTTTTGATCTAAACACATTCGCTGGGAAAATATATTATTTTTCCTTTTTTTTACTCCACTCTTTTGAACCAAACATCACTGAACCGTGTGACGGGTTACCTTTGATCACTAAATACCAGATGCACCAAAAATGGTTAAGCATTTAACATACTGTGTTTTATATACATTTATCAATCCGTAAATCGCGGAGGACAAGAGAAAAACCAACAAAAGCTGATGCCAGAGCTCACTGCGGGTTTATTAAAAGGTGAAAAACTTGAGCGAATGGAATATTGTATGAAATGTCTTCCTCGTAAAAAATAAAACAGCCAGAACTTATATTTTTCATGGAAAAAAAGATGCGAATTTGGTTTCATTCCCAATGATGTGGGATTCTATCTGGCATTTCTAAGAAAAATGCCTTTTTATTAGCACCTTCCCTTTTTCACCTCTTAATAAAATTTAACCAGCAGTCAACCCAGGCAATACTAATGCAAAGATATTGTTCCCAATGCCTCATTATTTAAAAGAAAAAAAAAAAATATTACAAATATGAAAATGCTTGTTTCTCCGGATTTTTTTTTAAACAGCTATTGTACATGCAACACACGCTAACCCTGTTCAGAGAAACGGCTACATTATTTAATGAGTAATATGAATTATATTAAATATATGTTAAGGGCAGATCGACACAAGAGAAGTGAGGACTACGGTTCCCGCTGGTTATAGATGTAAGGTGTACCTCGTTGATAAACAATTAACATACGAAACGTTGGGGAAACTTGGTTCTATGCCCCTGGATGACATATACACAACCATAACGTACAATCACATCTACATTTATGGGTTCCACCGGAATATGTAACTAAACATTTTGATATGATTTCCCATACATTAGCCTTTGTCAGTGACAGGGGGTACAAAGAGCTAGAATAAGGGGAAATCTAGTTGCTTGTGATCCAGTCATGCAGCCCAATATGCAAATGATCCACAACAATGGAGAACCTCTAAATTTGCATGTCAGTGAAATATATCGAAAAAGAATATTGAGAAAAATTTAAACAATTTTATTCTTCCTGTATTCGCAATGAGCTTGGTTTGAAGCTCCTATAAACCGGACGAAATACAGTTTAATTCACAAGTTGTTTTCATATATAACGTGTTATATTAAGACTTATCTGTTATAGAAAGTGTATTTTTCTTTTTCTGTTAAAAGGGCTATTCAGTAAAACGCTGCAGCGCAATGTTGCTTGAATGCGGTGAGAGAGGACCAAAAAAAAAAATGGCCAGAAAATGAATCTGATATACAAAAATAAATAGAATTAAAATATAATATGAAACGTATCGAACTTTCAACTTGTTATCATTTATAAATACATCCAAAAGTAAAACAATTATAAAGCAGGTGACATTATAGCAAACACTCTATATTAGTGTCATGTTGCCAGCAAACCACACACATTTATAAATACAAATTCAAAAACTTTTGCTTATAAGATGGTTAAATACAATATTTACAAGGCCCGATAATTAAGGTTTAAAAGCAACAAGACAGACGGATAAAACAAAATTATATTATTGCCAATGTTCATTGGGGGGCGGTATAAACTACTATCTGAAATTCTGTACCGGCTGCCTTCTAGAGGCCGTCAAATGTATTTAGGTTTTTGGACAGATGCAAAATCCCATCTGATTGCATTAAAGGGACACTCCAGCCATCATATTTACTTCAATAGATAAGACTTTAAATTAATAACCCTCCCTCCATTTAATACATGGAGGGACTTATAGGCGTAACCCCTATGCATTTCAACTGTGCCCTACCCCTCTTTTCCTCCTCGCCATTGTACATACGTGGTTATAGTCATCTCCAGACAGCTTCACCTTTGGTACGCGCAAGAGATCCCAGGAGACCCCCACGTGCATGCACAGAACATTCTCCCATTGTGTTCAATGGTATTGCTTTCCTGCCAGTGGTTGTCGGTTGTCTCTGTTAGTCAATTTGTTATGTTACATACTACTTGTTATGTCCTATCTACCCATTGTACAGCGCTACGGAATTTGATGGCGCTATATAAAACAATAATTATAATAACCCGACAATCAGACAACGAAGGGGACGGTGTGCTGCAGCTTCTTCAAAAAGTAAATGCCTTTTTTTACTTTCAGCTAAATAATACATATTATAATACCACGCAATGTACTTTTATAAGCGTTCTTCTTTTGTGGGGGTACATTGAGCACCGGGGTGTCCCTTTAACTATGCATTACGTTAGGACAACTTGGCCCTTTCTAAAGAGAAGACTAGACCGTACTACATGGCTAATATGGCAAGGTAAGATTTCTCATCATCTCACTTTTTAGTGAATAAACCCTTTCTTATCTCTCAACAAATGCCAGGACACTAATTACAACCAAAATGGTTGCACCTAAAACATTATTTTTGGCCAGTGTCCCGGAGCAACATATTAATCCATGTTAACGGCATTTTAGCCAATCACACCATGATGTTCTTTGGTTTGAGGAACAAAAGAATGTACTTTTTTTAGCAAAAATAACTCCTTGACTGACAGAAAGTTCTGCAACGCATGCAGAATGTGTTCAAATTTCTTCTGGATGAGTTCTTCAAAAGACCAAATTACACAGTGCTAATTCTTTGGTATTTAGGGAGGGAAGCAATTTTTTTTTGTTAAATATGTTAAAAGTGATACAAATGAAATAGGTGGAAATTATTAGCAGCTTTGGGCAAAAACACCTGGGGATTAATAAACACGGCAGGTCATTATCGGAAACTTCTGCGTTAATGGTCACAACTGTACAATACTTGACGTATTCTACCTATCAGCTGTGGATATCGTGGTCCCAACACAACAAAAATGCACCGTTAGACCATCAGGACCCACGTTAAAAGTCAGTAAGTCATATTCTTGTTCATTTTAAAGGCTAATTCTTAAGTAGGTCTAGAATTGCCCAGACTGGTCTGGAATTTACAGGTACGTTTAACAGACTTCTCTTCCATGGACTCCAGTGAAACTCTTTCTTCTTGATACCAAAGTCCCAACTTGAGCTTCATGCAAATGATGCAATAAGTGAGACTTCTGGACGAGACGGTAGAAGATATATGGTTTTTTTTTTTCTTTTCTTTCCCATGGAATGCAGATCCACCAGTCTTGCTTTGAAGGTTTGGAACCGATGCCCCAGGTTCACCTTTGTAAACACAAAGCTAGAGTTTCCTATGCGCAAGTGCTTTGCACTACAAACAAGGACTTATTTTGACAATAAACACCGGACCACAAACCAAACAGATCATGCTAAATGATCAACGCTCCACCGTGTTCTTATGATACACTTAAGTTTCTGCTTCGCTACGCTAGATTATATGACTTCTGGAAACCTTCACATGCAGCGCACTTTGTACTGTAACAAAAAGACAAGTATCTCAAGGACACAATACTGCAGGTTAAAAAGAAACGTCTTTGTATAAAATGGGTGAATAAACAGACGACCCACTTCTTTATCATGCTTTTTTCCCCACCCCTTAAATGCCAATTCGGCAAAGTGGCGGCGGGCGACACTTCTGGCGACATTTAGTGTTATTGCTTACGCCAAGATGAAAAGGAAAACACTGGTGCTCATGCTGTATGAGTAGCAATGTGTCTTTCCAGAAGAGTGCGGTGTGAAAAGTACTTATTGCAGAAGCAGCACTGGAAACGCTCCGGGCGGTGGGTGCGCATGTGGACGTTCAGAGAGCTCTTCTGGGTGAAGCGCTTGCAGCAGATCGAGCACTGGAAAGCGCGCACGCCTGTGTGAGTGACCATATGCTTGAGCAGGTAATCTCGTAAGGAAAAGGATCGCCAACAGATGCTGCACTGATGAGGCTTCTCGCCTGCAGGCAGAAGGGAGAAAAAAGGGTTAAACGGGCAGCTGTAAAGTGATCATTTTAGCCGTATCGCTCATCCCATACAGGAACGAACTTTACGCCAACCAAGCAGCAGTGGCGCGGTACAATATGAGCAAGAGAAGTTGCCACCGATGATCCGGAATAACAGGGTACAGACCTAGTGCTTAGTTTATATTTTGGGACGACATTTCAGGAGACAGGAGTCGCGAACTTGGTCTATTTTTACCACTGATATTTAACGCAGAAACATAGAATTTGATGGTCGATAAGACCCATTCCCCTCACGTAGTCTGACCCTTTTTCCTGATGGAAAGACCCAGACCTTAATCAGTCCTTGGTCTCTCCGTACATCCAGGAGCCCTATGTTATATACTATGGATGTTTGGGTCCCTCAGTGTATCGGCCTCTACAAACTCTGATTAAAAAGGTCTTTACAGTCTCTACCCCCTCAGTAAACCTCTTTGCATTACATCCTAATATTTGACTCGCTGGTTTTGGGTTATGGCCTCCTGTTTTAACATTTCTCCACCGAAATAAACTTTCCTCCTTTACTTTGTTAAATCCCTTTGTGTATTTAAATGTTTCTATTACATCTCCCCTCAATACTTTCCCCAAAACCTTAATATGTTTATTTCCACATCCCAACTGGCTTATTTTACACCCAGATAGTGCTGGGATTATTGTGTATTTTTGGGGTAATTGGTAGTTTTGACATTTAATAAGTCACTTTTGCCGAGCTAACCCTGCCTGAGGGTGCTGGACAGAAGGCGGGCGACCTACGTGGCTTTGCACCGGTTCTTGGTCAAATGTCATCTGCAATTCTGTAAATATGCCTTGTTGACTGTATACATTAAACAAAGTTTTGGGGAAAACAACAATGCGGAATGCCTGTCCCTTTAAGCTGTTTAATGTAAACAATGTTTGTTTGCTTTAACTTATAGAAAAACAAAGGAATGTATAAACACTAAGCAGCATACACAACCCAAATACCTACTCAGGCCGTTTTTTTTTTTGTTTTTCCTTCAAATAAAAAAATAAAGCAGAAAAAAAAATAAACACAAATATAAAGAAGCCTGGGGAAGAGGAGAACAATGACATGTAAATGAAAGTTGATTTTTAGCTAGCGGGAGCAAAACAGTGGAAATATTTATACTGCCGAGATTCGCAACGTTAAGTCCAACAGAAAAAAAAATCCTATTCTATTTTAAGCCGAGCAATGCACTGGAACAGAGCCGTTTACACCGTTATAGCTTTGCTATGGTTAGAGGGAAGCGGTGTTTATTCTAGTCCACAGAACGTAAAATAATTCAGTAACATAAGCACGTCCGCAGCCTAGGTACTTGTTTCAGTTTAATTCGCTCCACGTTTTCTACTGCGCTTACATCACAACAATACGCAGGTTGTTTTAACTAAGACGTTAAAGTTAATTTGTCCCGACTATACGGGGCGAGGGTCATTACTCCAAGATGTTACTGGGAGGCTTCATACTAGTAAAGCCGAAAGACCGCAAGAAGGAAAGAAGTTGGCGGTATTTGTGCCGCCGTCATCAGGTCTGTCCTGCTAGATGCTGATATGAGGCCAGAGTCAAAGAATTCACTCTCGCTGCAAGAATCCTCTAAACCGGAGGCCAGAGATATGGAAATTATAGATCTTCAAGCCTGAAATTACAACTACGGGATTTGTGATTCTGTAGCTAGAGGGACCGGCTTTGACTATTCCTCGTTCAGCTTCTGAAGACCTCTATTTTACACGAATACATGGTAAACATAGAATTTGATGGCAGATATTCAGCCCATGCTTCCTCATGTAGGGACCCAAACTTTAATCAGTCGTTGGTCTCGTCCTAGGAGTCATAAGTCTATCCCATGCATGTTTAGTTTCCCTCTCCGTATTACCCCATATCACTTCTGCTGGGAGGCTGTTCCACTTATCCACCACTCTTCAGGTAAAGTAAAAATGGCCTTAAAATTAGATCTAAGCCTCCTCGTTTTAAATCATTAAATCATTAATATCATTTAAAGAAAAGCCACTTAAAGGAGACACTGTTATTCTATTACTGAACACGTCATTAGACTTGTACAATTCTTAAACATATAGGAGCAGCAGTAACTTTTTTTATGACAAGGTAATATTTGTCCCGAAAATTCTAGGAAACTGAAATCAGCAGCCAATAATATCCGAATCATTTCAACAAGTATATTATAGTAAATCCAATTCTAAATACAGAACGACAGATACCGGGCTTATTTACATTGTACATTACTGCGTTCATCTTTATATACAGTACATAGCAACACATGGGAAACCTGACTATACTAATGCAAATACTGTCCTTGAAGTAAACTGCTCACAAACCAAATTAACCGCAGTAATAATAACAACTCATACAAACATGCTATATAAGGCAGTCCTGCTGTTCCTTCTATTCCAGAGTAATGCACTGGAATCTAAACTATTTTCTAAATACGATGTTCTAAAATTAAATGAAACCTTAAACCATCAACAGATAAAGACGGCGAACTTGGCCTCACTTCTGCCTAATACACAGACATCATTGTCTAGCTATCCGCCTTTACCTTTACCCAGTACCCAGCGAGCACAGAACTCAGGAGACTTAATATAATTCCTGCAACATATTAAGGCTCCAAAATAAACTTGAGACATAGTAGCAAATATTAAAAAGTTGATTGATTTCTAAACTGGAATGTTTTGTTTAAATGTTAAATAAAATAAATTAAAAAAACAAACAAACCGCATCCTGTTTGTACGCGGCAACAATTATTTGCAACTGAAATTTCAGATCAGGTTTTTGGGCATTTTCTAAACGATGTATATGGAAGATATAGTCTTCTAGAACCTGAGTGACCTCTTCTAGAAAACCACAACGTCCGACCCCTTGTCGAGCTCAATGCACCACTTGAAAAACCCAAGAAGACAGGGTATCTTAAAAGGTCAATGCCGGTGTTTTACCAAAATTCAAATACAATATAAAAAGGCGTAATTAAAGATGAAGACTATGACCTACATATTAAAGTTAATGAAGTATTTATATCCCCATGAAAGGTTTATATCGTACCTGAATGGATAAACATGTGTTTGGTATAGTTCTTTCTAGAGCTGAAGGTTTTCTGACAATGGCTGCAGACGTAGGAAGGTTCTGGGTTACGCGACGGGCCGGGTCTCTGGGGCGATTCGCTTTGTACAGTCCCCGGCAGCAAATTAGAGTTGAGTTGCACAACGTTTGCAGATCCTTCTTGTTGGACGCTAAAAAAACCCTGTGTGACGTTAGTCTGAACGTGGTTGGGGTGCGTCAAGTGAAACTGGAAGATACTCGAGGTGCTTGTTGCGACCGCTGCAGAGACGGAATTATTTTTAATTTCTCTAGGGACAATTGAAGTCACAAAAGGAAGACCCCTGGATTCAGACATTCGAGCATTAAATGGGGGGCTTGATTTAAAATCTGAACTTGCAACCACGGCCAAATTTCGTAGGCTTGAACCATCTAAGCTGCAGTCCGTTCGAAATTTTTCCGTTGTATTCTCCAACGTGTTCTCACGAGCTCCTTCAGAAATATTCTCTTCGTTCTGCCAAGGCGGGATAAACGTTTCAGAGAATACATCCTGGTTAGTAAAGAAATCCGGTCCCTCGGCAGTAAATTCCACGATTTGGCCAGAAGAGTCTTTTCGGTCCACGGTCTCCACACAAGCTTTATTATCTGGACTTCTTTCTTTCTCATTTTCCCCACAGCTGGGAAAACCTCCACTGCACTCACTGTAAGCAGCACTCTTCTCCTCATCGTCTCCTCCTTCTCTTCCACTGCACTCACCTTCCTCCTCATCCTCCTCTTCATCTTTGATTATCACAGGTGCAGAGTCAGAAAGCTGAAGGCGGACTGGTTGACGCTGCTTGCGGCTGTGACAGGTCTGTGGAGCCTCTGACTGTGGCAAGTATGTTGGTTGCAGAGCGTCACTCTCTGGTACCGGCTCAACATCGGACACGGTTATCTCCCTCGCTTCAGGCAACTGTCGCTGCTGAGAAGACAACATGTCCCGTAATTTGTACCGTATTTCTGAGGCACACATTAACTTGGGTGCTTCACCGACAGCCCCCATTTGAGAAACGATAGCCATTTCATTTCTCAAAGCAGAAGGGATACTACCAGACTCTCTTAGACCTATTCCCGAAGAACAATCCATATTCTTGGCTGATTGGTCTTGTAGTTTGCTAATGGATGACCTGCCTTGTGATCCACAGGATGGCATAGCACCAGCAATGGTCCCTTGTTTAGACCTGCTCTGAGATATTATTTGTGTGCACTCATCTATGACCGTTTTGATCTGTAGTATGCTGGCTGCTGTCAAGATTTGTAAAGCCTCAGACTGGGCAACAACCAGGGAGCCGCTGTACATAAATTCCACCAATTGTTGGACAACTTGGGTGGGTACCACTGGTGGAACCTCAATCTCCGAGTAACCCAGGAGGAGCTTGTCGTGAAAAAAGGGGCTACCGGCTGCCAAAACACAGCGGTGAGCTCGCAAAGTTGCATCGTGAATGTGTACAGTTACATCACAAAAATGGCCACCCAAGCGCTGTGCATTAAGCGTCTCCAAGAGAGACTTGCTGAAGTTCTGTAAGTGGAT
Organism: Spea bombifrons; assembly: GCF_027358695.1. Taxonomy (NCBI): domain Eukaryota; kingdom Metazoa; phylum Chordata; class Amphibia; order Anura; family Pelobatidae; genus Spea; species Spea bombifrons. The sequence continues at coordinate 8,249,113 of NC_071098.1, forward strand.
ATAATGCACGGCATCAACCATTGTTCCAGTTGTATAATCTCCTACAGGGTGAAAAAGAAATTTGGAGCGTCACTCAAAAGACAAATACCCCTAAAATCATAGATGTTTCTAATATGATTAGTATGACAATAACCTGAAACATCAATGTATGTTCAGAACGAGAAGGAATAGAATGTGGATTGTACCAGTGCAGACATGCGATTACATTTAAGCTGCCTTAAGCTACATTTAACATACCTTCATTATTTAATCAATGGCCCCATGCCAGAATTCTCCCACAGTATGAAATGTTGATTATAACAGAGATATAACTTAACTGAATTTTCATTTTTAAATGCTTGTAAAACAAACTAGATTTTTTTTATTAAAAAAGAAAAAAAAAAGATAAATGACTTTCATCCACTCACTCGAGAAGAAAAACTGATGTATTGCGCAAATGCCTCTCATTAAAAAGTTTACTAAACTGCGCCTCAGCACTGAAATTCTTTGGATCCTTGGACTGTTAACCCTTGTTTAAACAGTTACTCCTAAATCTTACCTCCTGAGGATGGCACATCAACACACAACCTGCATAAAACACAACAGTCTCAATACTATACATAAAGCCCAAAATGTATTTAAAATTATACCCGGCACTGAGATTTAGTGAATGCTTTTAAATAAATGAAATACATAAAAACTTCATAAACATGGTTTTAACCCTTTAAATACCGCGAGGCTTAATGCAAAACACTGTATGGTGTTGCAGTAAGCAGCTACCTGTAACCCTGCGTATAGCAGCTTCCCAGACACTGCATGTCTGGGAACACCCAGTCGCATCCATTAATATGTATAACGCATCGATTCAAGGCCTTCTCATCCTAAGCATGTTTACGTCTAATATCAGCTCGATTTAACGTTATACGCCCGCCCTTATTATGTAAACTGTGAGCGCTTCATTAGTCCTATACGATATAGCTCCTGGCCCCCTATACATTATACACATTAAGCATATACACCTCAACGTATATTTCTTTCATTCTCAAAGGAGCGCGTTTACCGACCTCACTCTCGCCTCAATCCTCTATCGGTCCCGTCCCCGCTTCCTTTGGGTGAAGGGAGGAAGCACACAGCCAGCCGCCAGGACCTGTCGGGAACCACTACTCTTCACTTCCGGTTGTTCTTGTCAATAGCAGCCTCTGCTCCCCGGAAACGAAAGACATCAGAGAAGCGAAGGAAGGCTGTCGCAAAGCGCATGCGCGGCGCCTTTGGTAACCCCGCCCCTGTAGGGAAATAACTTTATTGCTAGACAAGACAGTAGTGAATTAAATCGCTGGCAAAGCAACAGGCTGTGTGAAGTAAGTTAGTAACGATGGAAGACAAAGAAACCGTGACCAGGACCTGTAGAGAAAGGACCAGTACCAGCAGTATGTCAGCTGCACCACATATTATTAGTTTTGGGTGACATTGCTTTATTTACTGCCCATGATCTGATGAGGTTTGACAACTTAGTAGTAGGGTGACCACATCAGAAATTCTTCAGAACACACATACAAGTCACAGAAGGGTTAATCATTACATAACAAATATATAGCGCCAGCTGATTCCGTAGCGCTGTTACAATGATAGACCGTGGAAATAATTGACTATTTAAAGTGATGTCATAAGAAATCCGGTATAACCCAGCGCCAGGAAGAAGGAGAAAGACTGAACAAAGGATAAGAACCGCAGCCATCTGCTATCAGTGAACAATGCCCCGTGATGGTGAGAAAGAGACAAACGCAAATACAATACAAATTATTAACGTACGGTTGAAATAATTTACAAATACTATTAAAAAAATAACTTTAAAAGCAGCACTGCGTTCCACCGGCTGACAAGTCGTCTGACGCGTTTCGCCTTCAGAGGTGAATGTGTGGCGAATAATAATAACAGCCAGTAATAGCACAGGGAAAGAGCAGTAACCTTGGCCAAAAAATAGAAGCCAGCGCTAGTCCCTGAAAGGGAACAGATGTTTTGGCGCTGTTTGCAGGTGTATGTAGTATCTGAGATTTTTGATTTAGCGGGTAACCGTGCTCAGTGACCCGGTCTACCATCGTGATGCTATTTAGGGACAAATGTGCCCGGGGAGTAGCGCCAGCTTCTTTTTAGCCAAAGTTACTTTTCTTTTACTGTGTTCTTACTGACTTTTGCCACACGTTCGTGGAAATGCTGCCTGTTTACTTTCACAGCCGGTACCAGGTGACATCGGTGCATGTGCAAGACATTGTAATTTTCATCCATACCCATGGTATTCACCCCTTGTGGCTGGTTAAGCATTAAACCACCATGATATTGGCAGCTAGACAGCCAGATGTTCTACATTATGTAAAGGGGAGGTGGGGGGTCCCTAAGAGTCTTTAGCATAGATCAGTCTGCTGAAGACAAGAACAAACTCGCGCCTTTAATGTCAGACTACAAAATACCCCGACAGCTCACCTGATTCTTACAGCCACTGAACCTGTATGCCTGTATAATCGATCTCAGAGAGCAACCTCGATTGCCCCTGCCTGATGTGTGCAGTCCTCCCGCCGGCAGGTGGCAGTAGTCCCCAGTGACGCTGCGCTAGACGGGAAATGGGACGTTCTGTATGAGTTTGATAGACGAGAAGTTTACGGAGTGAGGATGGGATTTTGTGGAGAGAGATGAGCCCCTGGCTCTGAGGGCTGGGGCTGTCTGTGTGTACCCACCGGCCAGGTACAGTGCACGGTTATTGCTGCATTATATACACGGGGAGGGAGCTCTCGCATTCTGTAGCGCTTTCCCACACGGTGACTGTTTACATACCAGGCTCACGGGTCGTATCGAGCTAACGGTGCCCCCATCCGTCACAACATGGCCCATGTATACACCAGCTATCGATAAGAGTAGCGGCAGATGTAACAAGGAAGGGCAACCGAGGGGCACAGCCAGGGGTGGACTACGACTGAGCATCATGGGAGTGGTAGTCCACAACAGCTGGAGTGTAAGAGGTTTCCAGCCCTGTGAAACCAAATAGTTTCTAATCCAAGGCCAGCCAGATCTCCCACGTATCAAAAAACATATCATGGTTCATGCAGTTGCTTTACCTATTTGTCCTGTAATATTTTATATATATTTAGCTAAATAAAATTTTAAAGCCAAATAGAGTATTTCCTACCCTTCGGTTGGTTCATAATTTATTTTGCCCAAGCCTACACGGTGCTGAAGGACAGCAGATCTGTTATCTTTTGGTTTACAAAACCATTAAATCATAAATATCCCAAGTACCTAGTGATAAAGGGAAAGGAATTATTTCTTGGCAGCTGGCTATGTGGGAACGCACAGATATATTTAAACTGCTGGCAGGTCTATCAAAGACTTTATGGATATATATTTAATATTTTATATTTGATCAAAGTGTGTATCATATTTTATTATTCACAGTTTATTATATTTTAAAATTGATGGTTTATTTTTATTTTATTTTTTACTAATGGGCCCGTTGTGTAATTTTTTGTGTGTGTTTGTCATTTCAGTCAAGATCCACATCTTAGAAGATCGAAATGGTGCGATCATGTTCGGCTGCTAATTGTGTCAACCGCCAGACCCCGTTGAGCAGACGCAAAGGCATAACATTCCACAGGTATTTCGACGTGGTGTACAGTGAGCTGATTATTTGTGTTACGTGACTAAATAAAACCAGATCTGTAATCATACTGATGCGGGTTACTTTTTAAAACATGGCTGATCTTCGTTGTCTAGGTTTCCAAAGGAAGAAGGTCGGAGGCAGCTCTGGGTGACTGCTGTTTCCCTTTCGCATGCAGCTACTGGAAGCGAGTGGACTCCCTCGGTTCACAGCTCGCTTTGCTCCCAACATTTTCATGATAAGCAGTTTGATCGGACAGGACAAACTGTCCGACTGAGAGACACTGCCGTGCCTGCCATATTTTCCCCACCTGCCTGTTCTAAGGTAATAGAACTCGATTTAAGATTTATAGAAATGCAACATTTTTTGTTGACAAGCCAGAATAGTAGTATTGGGTCAGGAATGTGTTTGTGCATATTACATACAAGTGGACGTGTCACCATTGAGATTCTGCAGAATACCATAACAATGTAAAGGGTTCAGGCAGCTATCATATACGTTAAAGTTATACGATCACTTGGGTAACCCTTTAATCTTCAGTATTAAACAAAGCTTTCATACCAAAGCTTTCATAACATGCCCACCTTTTCTTGTTTTTATTTACCCATTTACACCCAAGTTGCAAATTTGTAAAAATATAAAATCAGTTGAAAGAGCTCGGCAGATATATGCTTGTAAGTGTTGTGTTTAAGAAATGTAGTTTGCAAACCTATAATTGCGTAGTTGAATAACTCTTGCCTTGAATTTTAGATGCCTCGGCACTGTTCTGCCCTTGGCTGCACTACCAGAGACTCAAGACAAACGAGAAGCAACAACATTTCCTTCCACAGGTTAGATTCTTTTTTTCGTGGTGCACCCTGCTGCTGTTAGAATATTTTTGTTGTGTTGTTATTCATGGGGCATTACGGAGGAATGGGCCTGTAAACTTAATTTGACATTATAGTAGCTGTATGTTGATGATGAGGCAGAGACTATGGGACATTAACATTTGGAGTGCTTGTACATGGCCAGTTGTAAAGTGACTGTGAACTTATTGAATAGTGTTTCTTCCACATTGAGAGAGATCACAGGTTCTAAAGAAACATGGAATTGGAAATTCTGTGAGATGCATAAATGCAGACAGAGAATTATTGAAATAGATCTCAGAAAAAGTCACACGCAGTTAACAGCTGAGAAAAACCGGCCGACGCTGAAAAAAAAATGTTCATCGTAATTAGGTTAATCAGCTAGACTGCTGGCTTGATTTAGTGCATCAGTCAGTGGGAGCTGGAGATGGGCTATGGATGAAAATTACACTACTTTAGAAACACTGACTTTCTGTTGTACAATCAGTCTATTTTTAACAAGATTATGATACTTTATTTTAGTCCATCAGATACACCCTTTCTTAAACCCATGGTACACAATCAATCAATGTATCATTCATATTTTTGTTAACCTGCCATATGGACTATTGTTATCCTGCTATTCTTTATTCAGATTAGGGATATAACATTGTAAAGTTTGTATAAAATAAAACCCCAAATCTAATGGAGGACATTCTTTTACTTAAAGGCTGCCAAGGAAAGACGATCCTCGTCGAAACCTCTGGATTGCAAACTGCCAGAGGACAGACCCCAGTGGGAATGGTCTTTGGGATCCATCTTCAGATTACGTCTACTTCTGTTCCAATCACTTCGAAAAAAGCTGCTTTGAAGCTGTTGGAATGAGGTTAGTGTCACTGTATGCCTTGGATAATAATAGTTCTTCCTTTTAACCATAAACACATATTACAAAACTTTTTTTTTGTTTTAATATGTTTCATAGTGGTTACCATCGTCTGAAGGAAGATGCTGTTCCAACGATATTTTTGCCTTCAACAAAACTTCGAAGGGCAACAAAACCTGAAGCCCAGAAAAGAAAAACAAAGAATGCAAAATCTAAAGGAAAGCGGAAACAGTGAGTCTGGACAAGTATATTTCTTGAAGTGCAGTCTTTCATTTACTCATCGGAATTCCAGTTTATTACTCGCTGTGCTATATGCATCTACCAGAGAATAAAGCCCGCTGTACTGGGGATAGAGTGAATAGGATGATAATTATGTCGAAAATCTTTTTTGTAATGGACATTTGAGTTAGAGATGCATTTGTAGGTTAGTTTTTTTTTTTCCGTCTTTTCCCCAAAGCCCATTTTTTTATTTTTTTCGGAAAAATTGAAACAAAATGGAGTGTGGAATATCTTCTTTTACAATGATAAATAATATGTTAATGACATTCAAACTATATCAAATGAAGAGCTTTATGTAAAGTGTCCACATCCGACTGGCACAAATAATGCCAGTTACTTAACTTTTTCATTTGCGATTGGTGCCAAAGTACAAATCTGATTGGGCGATTGTGATCGCTCTCCCAGTCCAATTCATGTAGGAAGATTAGAGAAGTTCTTTTGTTTTTTTGTGTAGATGGTTTCTTCATGTTTTTTGTTGAATGTGAAAGGGGGGGGTACCTGTTCTCATGTGTAGTTGAAATGTTCTTAACGTATACAAACCTTGTTGTTCCATTTGCAACAAAAAAAAAATAAAGTTTTAAAAAGCAAATTTAGTTTATTATTTACTGAATAAGCTGTACGTTTATTTCAAGCATGATGCTTTCATATACACTGCATTTCATGTTCCCAGTGTAACAATATAATGTTACATTTGTGAAGCTACTCCATTCTACATTTGTTTTCAATTTTTCTGAAAATTTAAATTTTTTCCGACCCCCTCCCCCATGGCTTTAAAATATTGCCAAATCTACATGGTATCAATGCTACTGTAAACAGTGTCTCCGACCACAGGTCCTGTATCATTTATATTACCCGACATTTGCAACAATGCATGGTATGTACTTACAACCAAATGTTTTTAAGCCTAAAGGGCTTATCATGGTATAATGCCAGTAAAATAGTCTTTAAGTATTAATCAATTATATTCAACAGTGTATTTTACAGTAAGTCGGAATTTAGAATTAAAAAGCTATTCCTAAGAAGTGAAGAAATAAAATCTGATACGTCCCAAATTTTTTTTCAGATTTTCAGACTCTCAGGCAAGGAGGTAAAAAATAAAACAGAAAAAAACATGTATAGTGTAGTCATTTTTAGAAATAGAATATATGAATAATACCGGTATAATGCCCCCTTAATTTGATAGAGCAATTTCTGCTCAAATTTGTAGCCACAGACAACCCCTTGCAACGGATCCAGCAGTAACAAAATCAACCCTCCAGTAGGGGTTACGAATTGGATCTCACAAGAAAATGAAGGGGATGGAGACAAAAGTTAAGACGATAAACTTTATAGAATTATAACAAAAAAGTAGAATCTTACAATTAAAATAGTTGGCTATAGTGGGCCGAGTTCATCCGTGGAAGACGCCGTGGGACATGTCTATGTCCGTAATTCAATGTAACTGCCGGCACAGCGGTACAGCCAGGACGTCTGATCGTAGGAGTAGCTCCAAGTGTCGTCTTCCAGGTGCTTAGAAATGCCCTTTGCTCTTTTTTTTCTTCTTATTGAAATTCTGTGAAAATATGTTAAATGTTTATTGCTTATTATTTTCTTTGTAGTTTTTCTAATCCTTTATAATATAATTCTAATGTTTTCTATCTTTATTGTTTTGGTCTTATAGCTTTGTTCCACTAACTAGTGACACCTCCGTGATGGAAAATGCAGAACCATCGGATGCCTCCTGTTTTGATGACAGGCGGTATGATAGTGTCCCTGCGGCTGATCTTGTAAACTTTCATGGACTCTGCCCTGAGAACATTGATGTTCCACCTGACACGGCTCCAGCTGAAGGAACTGTTGCGACCACAGTTGACCATCAAATGCACCCAGAGGCCACTCTAGAAGATATGGAGGTTGCCTCAGTCATAAATGACCCCCTTTCAGGCAGCAGCTTGGAGTTATCTCACGCGAGAGTGGAGATGGTCTCCGATATGCCATTAGACACACAAGCAGCCGCTTCCGGAGAAAAAGAAGGGGAACCACCTCGGCCGATTTCTCCTTCTGTATATATGATGCGCCTCCCGCAGCCCCCCGGTGCTTACATTCAAAATGAACACAGTTACCATGTGGGGAACGCTCTGCTGTGGAAAAGGAGAGCTGAAGCTGCCCTGGAAGCATTAGGAAAAGTACAGAGACAGCTCGAGGCATGCAGGCGTCGAGAACAGCGGCTACGGTTGCGAATTTCCGCTTTGCAGCAGGAGAACGTACGGGAAAGACGGGCGCAGTCTGACGTAAGAGAAAAGCTAAAGGAGCATCTCCAGGTTTTTGAGCTACAGCTTATCAATGACTTTGTATGATGCCATGGACTGATGGAAATATATGTTATGAAATAAACACTGGCTCATTATTGAGTTAAAACTTTTACCCTAACATTCCCATGTGTTTTGGATCCTTAAATAAAGCTGATAAAAACTACATCTGTTACTGCGAGTGGTGGGGGTCAAGCTGACTGGTAACATGGCACAAGTCGAGACTAAGCTAAGCCAGACCCTGAGCTCAGTTTGCTGAGCTGGACTCATCTGTGAGATAAGGAAATATCCCGACACGCACCCTTGCAAAGCAAAACTAGGATGGGGAAAAGGGACCTTTAGCCATTTTTGTCCGGCTGGCACCCCCTTCCTAACGAGCTGGGCTGAGCCATACGTTGGGTTACAGCTAAAGGTGCTTGGCAGTTCCATACAGCAGAGCTTTGTTTTGCGTCGCAAGATATTCATGAAATTAAAGATTAATATTTAACATCCTTGTACCTTGAGGGCAAATGTAAAGCAATCCTGTGGTGTAGTTTTCACCCTACACCATTTCCCTAAACTTCTGCTTGTCTTTCAGAGAATAACATACCTGGTCTGGAAGTCTTGATTTAATATTGTGTCGTGTTTAAACATTAAAAAAAAACCTCCTACCTTCTATGTTTAATTTTTTTGTTTGTTTTTATGAAAATATTTTCATTGTCCTTTCACTACACTGGAACTCCCCTCTTCCAAATGATGTAACACAATACCAGTCTTTCCCCTTCTACACAGTGTTGTTTGAATTGCTGCTTTACTATATAGGCAGTGGCTGAAATATTTGTTTTTTTACTAATGTGTGGGATAGACATTAGTCTATACTGAGTATAATACAAGACCAAGAACCTAATAAGGTTGGGGTTCTTTACAGCAGTAAAAATGGCCAGGATAGATGGGCCACGTGGTTCTTACCTGTCATCGAATTCTGTGGCCGTAGGTAGGGCTCACCCCTGGCACTGGCAACATGTAAAGTGCCCCTGCTAAGAGTGGGTCTCTGCTGGTATCACTTATCGTGGGATACACATTGCCCCTCTAGTCCCCAGCAAGTAATGGTCTTGTCAAATTGTATTTGATGACAGATAAGAACCTTTCTAGTCTGCCCATGTCCTTGGGCTCATCTTAGATTGAAGGAAAGCTTTATACCTGTCCCATACGTTGGCTCGACCACCTGGAACATACAGCGTGCAACTTGAGGAAACATGGCTGCCAACACGTGTGTCCTGTATTAATGGAGTGGATGGACTGTGACTGTTCCAAAAGCTGGAGGGTAAATCATTAGGGTAATCAACCTACGTGAGCGCCATCTCTTTAAATACCTTCAATGGCAGCTAACGCGCAACAATTCAATAACGGCAAAAAAGGAAAATGTATAAAAGTGCCATGAATATGTCGTACACAACACGTTACCAAATGCACACAAATTAAATAATTATTAGTACATTTGTGTTAACCACCAAAGAACGGCAACATCAGCTTCCAACTGTAAGCATCTGCATTACAAACGTATCTTATGCTTCAACAGTTCTTAAACCCAACAATTCATTTAAAAAGAAACATATGGTATCGTTTTCAAATCAATATCCTTCCAATGTATCTGAAACCTCGATGGAACTCCAGTACCCGGCGATCAACAAAACATCCTACAATGTTTCCAATCGGTACAAACTACAGGTACTTTACGGCAATGTGACACAGAACTAAATTCCCCTCTGCAGACCCTGCTCCAACCTACGCTGTAGAGTTTTTTTCTGTTTGTGTATGTTAGTTAGTGTGATTGGCTGTGTGTGTGTTAGTGTTGAGTGCCTGGTTGTGTTGGTGGGATTCTCTATGTGTTAGTATGTGTCAGTGTGAGTTTCTGTGTGTGTGTGTGTGTGTCGGTACGTTAGTGTGTGTGTCTCTGTGCATGTGTGTTAGTGTCAGTGAATAAATGTGGCTGTGTGTGTTAGCGTTGAGTCCCTGGTTGTATTGGTGTGATTCTCTGGATGAGCGTGTTAGTATGTGTTTCTGTGTGTATCATTGTGAGTTCCCGGTATGTGTATGTGTCTCTGTGCATGTGTGTTAGTGTCAGTGAATAAATGTGGCTGTGCGTGTTAGTGTTGAGTCCCTGGTTGTGTTGGTGTGATTCTCTGGATGAATGTGTTAGTATGTTTCTGTGTGTGTCAATGTAAGTTCCCGGGTGTGTGTGTCTCTGTGCATGTGTGTTAGTGTCAGTCAGTAAATGTGCCTGGTTGCGTTAGTGTGATTGTCTGGTTGTATTGGTGTGATTCTCTGGATGAGTGTGTTAGTATGTGTTTCTGTGTGTATCATTGTGAGTTCCTGGTGTGTGTGTGTGTCTCTGTGCATGTGTGTTAGTGTGAATGTCACTCCCAAGATCTGGCTCTGCCCCTGAGCTAAAGAAGAGATTCTAGAGATCTGCCCCGGAAGGGGTATCTATTGAGCCATAGCCCTGTGCTTCAAACCCTCATGGTGAGGGTTTGAAGCACAGCTGTACGGAGAGAGTTGTTTCTTTTTCCTGTTACATTAATATCTGTTAAAAGGGACAGCATACCTTCCCTGGCAGCTTAACTACACTGTATTAAACATTAAACTGTCCTTTTAACTATACATTATACAGGGCCACCCAAGCACTTCCTGCAGCAGACGTTCACTGGACCTTCATAACAAATAATGAAGTCAAGGAGTTGAACAACCACGACTCGCCTGCAAACTCTCCATTTAGTGAATAGCTCCTGGGCATTGCCACCCAAGCTATATTTGTGATAAACCGGTAGCTCTCAGGACAACTATCCTCCCAACAGCCGTCTCCCCTCAGCCACAGGCAACTCTTTGGCGCCAGGCTCTAAAGCTACTCGACACGCCCCCTGGTTTGACGTCAGCTCGTCGCGAGCACGCACTCTTTTAATTGATTGTTCCGCCGTTTGTGTGAGGGTTCTTGCTGCGAGGACCGCGTGTAGATTCATCCGCGTATTGCGTGAGGTGAAACCCTAGGAGAAACAATAGTAGCCGTTCACGTAGGCGGGAAATATCTGCTCACCCAGATACAGGGATGTCGGTGCCGGTCACGCGCGACAAAAGGAGTGTCATGAATACCGCTGCTACCACTGCCACTAATAATAATGATAACGGGGGCGCGGAGGCCGCGGTTGACGGGCAGGAGCTGTTGGAGAACTGCGGGCTGTGCAAGGACCGGCTACTACCCGACAAAGAGCCTCAGCTGCTGCCCTGCCTGCATTCCGTGTGCAAGGGCTGCCTGACTCCGGAGCTCCCGGTTCCCGACGCTGCTAACAGCGGGGACCCTTCCTCAGGTGAGCAAGCGCTCGCAGCGTGTGGGTGTGCTACTACTAGGCCGCAGCATCGGGCTGGCGGTCCCGCTCTCATCCGATGAAGGTCTGTTTCCCGCCCACCGTGGCTCTGGACGATGGTGATGCCCAACGCTTGATCCGTTTCCGGTCTTCGTGCACCTTGAAGCGGCCTGTATCCCAGGCCCACGAGGCTTGCCTGTTAAACAAAGAGATGCCTGTGTACCGGGACCCAGGCTTCTCTTGTTGTGGGGCCCTGCCGTGCAGCTGGTATATACCCGGGAATGTTGCAGCTAAATGCTGCCAAATATGAGCCCCAGAACAAATGTCCTTATTTGCTCAGATACTTGGGATGCAATACTTATAACACCAGATTACTTTACCTGATCACAAATTAATTATAGCACTGTCATAGTCCATAGCGCCGTACACTGATTTTAGACGGTGGCATGACACTGAAGGAGTGGGTGTTAAAGGGACACTGCAGCCATCATATGTACGTTAATGCATACAAATGATGTGTGGCTCTTTCAGATTATTCCTCCCCCCCTTGTCAATGCTTTGGGGGCTTCTGCACAATCTCTGCATTTGCCCCTTTCCCATGCTGCTGGTGTGGTTCTGTTCAGACATCTGTGTGCTGAGCAGCCAATCAGTGGCAAGAATAGTGAGACCACAGGGGAGATTACCAGTGAAGCTGCAGCTTCTCCTGCCGGGAAGTGCTGCATTTTGGTTTTGCATTGGAAATGCATGTTTAATATGCATTGTTCAGTGGGCTGGGCTGTGACAGTAGACTGTCCTGTAAATTAGTTTGACAGTGGAGTGATCCTCTGAGCAGTTGGTTCTATAACGTGAGTTTCTTGTTAATACAAAGTTGCACACAAGCAAAATATGGCTGAAGTCCGCTTGTCTTGCATACAGATGTGACGAGCACCTCGTGTCCTCGCCGCCCAAATCTTAGTGCTGCTCAAAATTAACTTTTGCTGAAAATGACCAGGCTTATATTCTGTGTCAGTGATCCTAAATACCAGCATCTTGCCCAGGTGTGGGAAAGCACGTATACTGACACGCTGGTGCGTGTTTCTGCTCTTCTCCACGCTGAGGGCATGTTAAAAAGGATCTTTCCAAATGCTGAGACTGAGGGGATTCAACGCTGACATGTTTGTTGTCCACACGGGATGTCAATATAAAGCTTAAAAGTGAATAGTTTTTATTTTTTCAGCACGTTAACTGACGTGTTTTCTAATTGCTATACTCGCCCATGTCATTCCACTGTACTGATGTGCAGTTCTTGGTTAGCTTTTGCGTGTGTGTATGTATGTATGTGTGTGTGTGTATATATATATATATATATATATATATATATGTATATATATATATATGTGTGTATGTATATATAAACTAGTGCAAATGGACGCCGGTCAGTTCCTACATCATTGTTTAGTTTTTGTTTTCTGTGTTGCCAGCTTCTACTGTCCCTTTAATTATACACTGTACAAGGCCACCAAGCTCTTACTGCAGTACACGTTTACTGGGATTGGCCGTTCTTGATATCTAAATCAAGGAGCTGAAACCGCAGCTCCTCCTGCAAACTCTTGCCTTAGTGAATAGACCCCACAGGTTTTTATTCACCAAAGCAAGAGTTGGCAAGTTTTCAGGAGAGTTGTGGTGTTGCCTACCTGAATTGTGTTGTATGAAATAGCTTCCATGTGCTTTGCCCTCACAGGTTTATGAGGATTGTCAAATATCTATATTTACGGAATTTTAGAACAGTTAAGAGTGCCCCCAGTTTGAGAATATTGTATATTTAACATGCTGAGTACGGTGTTACAGTAAATGGGATGACAGTTTAGAGTCCTCGAAGGAAGTTTATTTCTCCCCTTGCAAGACATTGTATAATTACGTTTTCAGGAAACGACCTACTTACATATTGTTTTTAATCCCGCAGCTCTGATTCATTGCCCAGTATGCAAGCATCAGTGTTACCAAAAAGAAATTGTTGAGAACTGTTTCCTGAAGGAATCTTCCACCGCAGGGCAAGTAAAAGAAACCATTCAGGTATGGGCTTCTGCTGTCCTGGAATCTATTCAATAGATCTCCCAAAACTTTAAAAATGTGTGCCGCGTACCCATTAAAATTATCTTAATGCACATGCTTGTTCAGGGATTAAAACGGTGTGCAAGACTCTAACATCTATTGGTCAGATGATAATGTCAGGTTTTTAAGAAAGGAGCACATGCGAGCTAGAATCAGGGTTATCCTGCTTCCTATATGTATCTTACAAATGTTATGCCATTCGTGCTGTTGGAAAGGGATTTGTGTCAAGTTAAAATGTTTAATCCCAGTTGTTTCTGTGTAACGGAATGATGAAAATGTTTTTCAGTGCGCTCTATTAAATACATGATCCAACTGTTCTTTTAATTCTTTAGAGATGTACCAGCTGTGATGACAACGCGGTGGCAAATAGTTACTGTGTTGAATGCGCCGAATGGCTTTGTGAGACCTGTGTGGATGCTCATCAAAGGGTGAAGTATACAAAGGATCACACAGTCAAAGTTACAAGTAATTCCCCTCCTTTGTTACCAAAAGTCTACATGCACTTGTCCTTTACCTGCTTAGTGTGGACATTTATTATACGCATGAAAAGAACATTTTATCCACTTTCCGCTCCCACTTTTTTCCTACTTTCAAATCTAAAATATTTTGCTTTATCTGTACCTAGTCAACTACTGGAGTATGACTGGTAGGAATACATAGAGGCTACATTTATGAAGGGAGGTATTGGGGAAAGTGTTTAAGTAAAAGGAAAGTGGGGGTGGGATGAAAATAATCGGTTTAGGATAACCGGTTGCCGGAATGATTTACCAAGCAGCCTGTGAGCTTAAATCCTTCTGTATGATGGAACTCTGAAAGTGCTCTGCTGTGTTTTAGTCTGGGTTTATGAGGAGGGTATTGTTGGTTGCCAGTGTTTAAATGTCCAAGTGTATTCCAATATTTAATTTAATTTTTTTCTTATTTTTGTAAAGGTACTTCAAAGAAAGAAGCTGAGCGTGCGGTATATTGCCCATTACATAAACATGAGCCTCTAATGCTTTTTTGTGAGACCTGTGACACTTTGACTTGCAGAGACTGCCAGCTACAGACACACAAGGATCATCAGTAATATCTTTATATACCATTTTAAAACAATCTTATAAAATGTGGTATCTTCTGCAGGTCCTCGTTTTATTGTTTGCAATTTTATATTCCAGATATCAATTTTTAGAAGATGCTGTTAAAAACCAGAGAAAAATACTTTCGGCTTTGGTTAAACGGCTTGGAGAAAAGCATAGTACACTTCAGAATTCTACTAAGGAAGTCCGCACATCGTAAGTAAAGTTGAACTGTAAGAATCTTGCATACTAGTTGCAGTAGCTTTTAGTTCTGTGTACCTGGTCCTTTGTTAGCTGGGTTAACTGCCCTCTCTAGGTTTGTGATTACGAACTATAATTGTTCCATGGTGTATTGAAGTGCTGCTAAATGGCTCATTTCTGCTTACTGCATAATCTTATTATTAATGGAACATAAGCAGCAAATTTAACGTTTCTTAATGTCCCTGCCATGCAGGATTCGCCAGGTAATAGACGTTCAGAAGAAACTGCAGGTGGATGTGAAGATGGCAATCTTGCAGATAATGAAGGAGCTCAACAAACGTGGCAAACTACTTGTGAATGATATGCAGGTAGGAGGGAGCTGGAAAGCTAGCAAGATGTGTGCATCATGGAGTCAGTGACTGGCGTGGTCCTGTCCTACAGAGTCCAGAGAACTTTTCTTTCTTAACTTGCACCGACTTACCAGCAATTAGAGGGTGTACGTTTTAGACAAGGTTTCTTCAAGCAAACTCTGGGGATAAGTTTATGATTTTTTTTTTATTTAAACATTAATTCTGACAACAGAAAGTAATGTTATACATTTTACGAGGGGCCTACAACCCTTTTTCTATTTGTATCCAGAAAATCACAGAAGGACATCAAGATAAGTTGGAAAAACAACACTGGGCGATGACTAAACTGCAGAAACATCAGGAGCACATCCTGCGCTTTGCTACTTGGGCCCTAGAAAGCGATAACAATACGGCATTGCTGCTTTCAAAGAAACTGGTGGGTATTGCGTTTCTTTCTGCTGTTTCTGTATCTTGTATATATTTGCTTGTGTTTTTTTTTTTTGTTTTTTTTTTTTTCACCTTTCCATTGAAACTTGCTTAAATGTCTTTCTTCCATAGATCTATTTTCAGTTACACCGGGCACTAAAGGTGATTGTTGACCCTGTTGAACCCTTAGGAGACTTGAAGTTTCAGTGGGATTCTGAAACCTGGACGAAACATGCTGAGTTCTTCGGTGAGAATTCTGGTTGAAAAGCAGTTCGTATGCAAATCCTTAAGATTTGCAAAGGTTACTGTACTGCTTTTGAACATGCAGGTTTTCGTGTATTTTATAAAAGTTGTACATTATCCCTGGCAATTTATAGCAAATTCTACATGCACGTGTCCCCTACCTACTTAGTATAGATGTTTATTATTCAACACATTGTCAAATGTTATTTACATTATTTCAATGTGATTGTATCACATAATGTAGCAAAGGATCACCGGAGCTGCTTATAAATGTGAACTCCACTCTGTAAGTAGCAACAATAAATATTCAAAAAGCTCTCAATAAGAGAGACAGGGGAAACAGAGGGGTAGGTTATTCACTGGATACAAATGTATCACGCTCAATAATGAATATGAAGAAAAGCAGAAAACTCAGCCAGGATAAAGGTCAAAAACAGTTAATGGAAACACCAACCAGTTTCGGCATGAACAAACGCCCTTATCAAGATAGCTTTTTGAATATTGTATCACATAATGAACATATTTGCCATGAACAGCCATCTACGTTACTTGTGTCAGGATTTGCATGATTCATTTTGTTATCTATACATGACAGTACAAGATTTTAGGAAAACTAGGTGACAGTCCTTTGGGTTAGGACTAGTTATTATATATCGGGATACAAACATTCTATCTAAACTTCTTTTTTTTCCCCTCTTCTCCATATAAAAGGCAAAATAGTTTCTGACAAAGCTGGTGTTCTGCAACCTTTGTCTGGCGGATCACTGACTACTTTAGGGGTAAATTCAGCGTCTCAAGTTCTGACACCTCTAACCAACTTCAGTCCAATGGTACAGAATAGAACACGACCTGGTGCTTCACAGAATCTGTCTTCACCTGCAACAACTGTCACTGGAGGCCCTGGCAGCTTTATCCATACCATGCAGGTACAGTTGAACAGGGATTACAAATGTCCTCAAACTGTATGGTCATTTCAGTGGTTTTATGGATTCCTTTTGTGTTGGCTCCGTGCAGGTGTCACACACTAATTTATTTTCCTTAAACTGCTACAAAACAGCAGTTTTTGCATCTAAAATAGGTAGTGGAATTCCATATTAAGTTAGTATCATGGCAGCATCTTAAATCTTGCATCAGGAAAACGAGCAGACAAATGGGTCTTATCTGCTGTCAAATTCTATGATCTGTTATTCCTCTGCATCGTCCACTCCAGGGGGATGCTTTTCCAGGTTTAGGTCACAAGAGAATCAAATCGCTAGTGTAACTTTATAACCACTTTATAGAGTAGCAATGTCAAATTCAAGATAAGCTACTATATCAAGTAGCACAGTTACGAGTAGTTTTCAGTGGGATCAAATCCTTCCAATGCTCGAAGGTTGGAGTTATGATGTGTCGAAATCCTGTTATGCCCGCTGATTATAGCTTTAATGGCTTGAAGTAAACATAACATATACTATAACGGAAGAGTAAGTGGATTCTAAAGGTATGCTTGTTAAAGGATATGTACTTAAGTGTTACGATTGCCATTTTAGTACTAACCTACTCTGTGGGTATAATTATCGTTGGAAGAAAGGACTTGATCCTGAAGATATGAGTTGCATCTTCTCCCAACTGTGTTATTTGGTATAGTAACTTCAGTCAAGAGAGACTGAAAACTGTTTAAAATATATTTAGCGGAAGGCAAAGCAAAGATATGTGGTTAGTAATTGTAATAAAAATGAGGTTAGTTATGCTTTAAGCGGTTCTTTATTTTCATTTACTTCTAGCACATGGAAGACTTTGATGGAACTGGTGCAGGTAACTATATATGTTTTTAACTGTTACTATAGTACAATGCGATCGCATTATAAAACATGACTATATACTAGACTGAAATCGGGTGGGGGGAACTATTTACCATAATTTATTCAGTACGCTGGAATTGATCATATCAGTTTCCCATGTTTTTTCAAAGCAGAAATGTGGGAACTCTAATCATTAAGAAAGGGGGAAAACCCTAATATTGTTGGTGAATCAACTTTATTTTGATATGTAGATTAACCAAACCACATAGGTGCCATGCGGGTCTCTTCCCCAAAGATGGAAATTTTAGCTTCCTGACTGTTATTTTGAATTGTGCATTAGAAAGGCCAGCTCAGCCCTTCTTGCTGGTGAAATTTGCCACTCTTGGCTTTCTTTATGAATAGTGAAGTTAGTAATTGTAAATAGTTGTGGTTTCCACTAGTCATGGCTGCATAAACCCTGCATGGTTCTTCTTAGAATATGCGTTGATTTATCTGCATGAAGTTTGAAAGAATAGATCTTTTATCTGACACTTTCTTTTTTTTCCCTAGAAGGTGAATCTTCAGGATTAGAAACCTTAAGTGGTCACAAAAGGTACAGTTGGCAGCTGTTTTGTCTTTTTGACCTTTCTTGTTTTATGTGAAAACTAATCTATTTTATTTTCTGTAAGAGGGCGTGGCTCAGATGGAGATGTAAATGAACTTTTAAAGAAAGTACCCCGCGTGAGCCTGGAGCGCTTGGATGTTGACCTTAATCCTGATACTCAGCCACCAGTCTTCAAAGTTTTTCCTGGAACAACGAATGAGGATTATAACTTAATAGTAATTGAGAGAGGCAATGTTCCAGGGGAACCTATTGTGAAAGTAAGTGGTAACATGTTCACTGAAGGAGCATAATGTTCCCTTGCATTAGCTAGCCTTTAAAACTAGTATGGCTTTCAGGCCAATGTTTGCTAGCATTGTTTCAAGAGTATGATGAAATCTGACTACTTTTTACATAACAGTAGTGACATTGTCTTTCAATTGGTGTACAATTTATTTACAGTATAAGTTTAGTCTTTCCACTTCACATTTTGCAGTGCATTATTAGTGATTTGTGTTCCTCTTCTAGGAAGAGGCCATGGAAACTGGAATCGCTATCCCCATCATCGAACCTAGCGAAGAAAAGCCCAGCATCAGTCGCCCAGATGGCTTTACAGAGGCTTTGCAGCCTTCCATCCGCCCATCAAGTGTGGCCAGCGATAGCGCGTCTTCTGACTTCCAAGGCTCTAACAGTGGTACTTTTTCGGAAGCTGGTGGTACCAATTACTGTAAGGTCTGCCAGAAAGGAGGGGTTCTTCTGTCATGCTCCCACTGCAAAACATTCTTCCACAGAGACTGTCACCTTCCATCTGTTGTGGAGATTTCAAGGTATGAATTATTAGAAGGGTTTTGGCTTAGTTTGGTATAAACACACTTCCAAGCAGACCTATGAGGTGGTGAAACATTCCTCTTAGTTATCCCTAATGGAGAACTTTGTGTGTATATAACTTATTGCATTATTCCCTACCATTTAAGTGGCGAGTGGAAATGTATCCTGTGCCAAGACATTCCTATGACAGATCGAAGTGTGGATGTCCTTCCAGTAGCAGAACAAGACCCCCGTAAACTATCATCAACTGACCAAAAGGTTGGTGTTCTTTATGGTTTATTTGCTGTTTTTAGGAAAAACATGGTGTTTGCTCGGTAGCGCAACATTCCCAAAGCTTTTTATCCCTTTTGGCTTAACAATTGACTGGACTCCAAAGCTCAACAGATTAGCATTTCTGGGCCCTGACAATGACACCCTGCCAGGGCACGGCATTAGTTATCTTGTCGTCCTGCTTTGTTTTCTCTTAATATACCCTGTTCAATAAGGGCTTCAAGTACCACTGGTTCAACAAAAGTCCTGGGGCTGTTTTAACCTAACTGATGCCAAACTAACTCTGTAACAGACATGCAATAGTGTGTGTGTCTATTATATATAACGAATGGATATACGTTAGTTTGAATATTTCACTTGTGTGGTCTATTCATTGTGGGTTTTTTCCTTCCAGAAATGTGAGCGCTTATTGCTGGAGCTACTTTGCCATGAACCCTGCCGTCCTTTCCACAGGCTATCATCTGGGGGGGTAAGTTTTAGTAATGTCTTAACTGCATTTGAATAACCCTCAGCTGCGACCATCATTGTTTCCAGGTTAACACAAACCTTCCAACTGAGGTTGTGGCTTTTCATAGTGCCCTGAGATGTTTTGTCACTCGCTACATTCACTTAAATGACAGATCGAGTGCTTGTGTCTCCCTTGAGGGGTTCTAATTTTAAAATTTTAATTCTAGGGTAATGACCCAGTAATTGATTTGACAGTGATTCGCGCTAAGCTGCAGCAAAAAACATCGCCTTCATATTCCACTCCTGAAGATTTTGTTCGAGACGTATGGTTGATGTTCAGAAACGTCAGCAAGTTTGCAGAGGTACGTTTTATCAGTTGTGTGATATTTATTTGGGCGACATTCCCTGTTCAAGCACTATACTGAGCAGATTCTTTATGGCCGTGCAAATGAACAAACCGTGGTTTATACGATCAGTGAGTGCTCCCAAAAATAGGAAAAAGTGCCAATGAAGTCAGTTACTCCTTTTGACTTTCTTTAATCAGTCTCTGGCTTGGTAATTGAGACAGCCAGTGTGTGGTATATAACGCAGCTTTAGGAGTCTAGTAGTTTGGGATGGAGCACCTAAAAAAAAAAATAATAATAAAAAAAAAATGGTGGTGCAGCTGCTTAAAAACATATCATGAAAAAGTAAATGTCGCCAATAAATGTAATAGTACTGGTAGTGTACAAAATTAGTTACAAGTGCCTTACATGTTGTAGTCGGTGATATTCAATGGGTCTTTTTTTTTTGCATGTTAATCTGAGAAACTTCAGAGTCTTTGTAAATAGTAATCATATATATTTTTTTTATTATAAAACTAAAAGGACAAAGCTGTGGTGCAATCAATCATCGAACTTCAGTCTTTCTTTGAAGCAAGGCTAAATCTACTTTTTGGTGACCGCAAGTTCTCAAGTCTCCTTGGGGAACCAGTAAGTGAAGACGATCCACAAAGTATCACTCAAAGAAGTTCCCCGATGAGTACCACCAGTGAGAGCATATCGTCTGTCAAGAATATTGCGGACCAGGATTAATCGTGCATGGCTGCAAACCTGTAGTTTAATGACCGCAGACATGCACGTGCCTTTCATATGATGTCATGTCTTTGCTAATGACTGGAGAGTTTGAAATGGAAGCGTGTGCTGTCTCCCTGTAGATGAACAATATGTTGCCACTAAACATGGACACTGTTGTAGGCAGTTGCAGCTGCTTGGGAGAGGGCAGTTCTTGTAAAAGTAGGCCTGGTTTAAAAAGGAAAAAAAAAACGTAGTTAAGGTCTTATTTGTTGCGTTTCACAATTTAATGAGTCTCCTGTCCTCCCTTCATTGGGAGTGATGTTCTGCCCTCTAACCCTGGGTTACACTATTGGATTTTTCAGTCCTCCAACTTTTAAACATTTCATTAAAAAAAAAAAAGTGGACCCTTCCAAACAGGTGAAGTATTTATACTCTGGTTAGCCTTTGTACCACATTCAAACTTTTCATTTAGTGTAGTATCTGCTTTGTACTGGAAACTGATTCCTTTAAGTTGTCAGTGTTTCTCGGTTAGCTTATCGTTATATCTTGGATATCATGTTAAATGTGTCATGACCTCATTAAATGTGTTTTGTAAGAATATTGTTTTTTTGTTAATAGGGCTAATAAAATCCCAGGAACCGGGTAACCACAGCTCTTATCCCTTCCGGGCAAAACAAAAGATATTGGCCCCAAAATGTTGTCCGTGTCTAATTTCTAGTTGCATCTTTCAATCTCTAAAATTATAATGTAAATTCCAGTCTTTTGTGACAACAGCCCAATTCGGGACCAAATCTTGTGACTTATTTTCTTGTAAGTACACACTACCTTGTACAGGGGTGTTTCATCCAATATATTGCCCATATAGGAATGACGAGTTAAACAAAATAACCTTGAACTCGGAAAGGCTATCCAGAAAAAAAAAATCCACTTTCGCCTGCATGAGTTGTAAATACAGCAGTTTTATTGTTTTTTTTGTTTTTTTGAAGCTGTCTGCAAGTGTGGCATTTTGTTTTAAAAAGAGCCACTTACATCTGGCTTCTTTGCTACCCCTAGTTTTTGGTTTATCAATGTTTGTGGCAAACGGTTACAAAACATTTAGTTTTAAATCTCCCATACTGGCAAGAAAAGAATCAGAACTCTCGTGAATATTGGGTACATCTTGTAATAGCACTAACACTAGCCTACGTTATTTTTCCGTCTAGATATGTTCATTGTTCATATCGTTGTCTTTTATTTTTAAAATAGCATCTTTTAAATAGCATTATGGCTATTTCAGCTGCAAAAAGTAATTGTTAATGATGTATCCCTCCAACAAGCACTAAGGCTGACAATCCTACCAAAATAAAACTTTAGTTTTCCAGGTGGTGTTTTTTCTATTAAATTGCATATTCAAGGAACAGCGGCTAATTCTGGGGGTTTGTTTTAAGTATTTAACACCAGCTTGCTACTCCCACCCAAACTATGTATGTAAATAGCCCCCGCCCCCTCTGACTACCAGATAAGCATCCCTGTTGCCAAATCTGGTTTGATTGCTGCAAAACCACTTATTAATCTGCTTTTTCCTCAGTGGTTCCTCGTTTTTGTGCCTTTTTTTTCCCCCCTCAAATCTTCATAGGCTTCTTAACCCTGCATACGGGAGACTGTCCTTTCCTGAAGAGTAACGCACGTACGAAATGTCCATTTTATATTGGAAAGTAAAAAAAATTGAAAAGCTCTGAATGATCAAACTTTAGTAGTTCAATAAGCAGTTCCACTGTTAGTTTTTTCTTAGCCCTGTCTATGGCACCATCCTTGTTAATAAACGGTTTCAAACACAGGTCTAAAGTTTCTTTTATTACCAATGTACTCTTTAGCCCGATGTGTTGTTTTGTTTGCCTAGCTGTTGACTTTTTTTGTTTTATTTGTAATAAACACTTAAGTGTGCATCGGTTACAGTGGCATTTATTTTAACTTTTTTGCATTCCTTTTATGATGCTTGTATATTTTAGGATGCTTTCATGTGGAATAAACAGTTGAAACGTGGATAAATGGCTTTTTTGCATGTAGTAATATTGACCGAGAAATGCAAGTGTTAAACGGGAGACTAAACAATATCTTGGGAATGGACGGACGAATGTACACATCACCTGAGTCTATATGTCACTGAGGAACAACCAGTAGCCTCTGCTGAGTTGTGGACATGCAGCAGCGAAGTCCCGGGACTGGCCCATTCATTGATTTTAATCAAATGTTGGGTTCGGCTTATTTACGAATCTCAGTTCAGCGTGTGCCCCGTATTCATGTTTTCAAGGAGGCCCGTGGATATATTTCTTACACGGTGCTGTGTAGTGATTAGCATGGAAGTAAACTTGTATCTACTTCGGTTTGTTGTATTAAACTTATCTGGAGGCTGTCACTGTAGCCAGTCGTAGAACACATCGCGCCGATTACGTAATTAAGTCTTGTTTAGCCATTACAATCGTTTTCCTTTGTATTTTTTTCATTAGGATGATGAAGACGGCTGCAGTCTTACACTGGCCGCAAGTCCTAAGCATCAGGGTCCATAGAGGTGATGGTGGATGAGTAGAACAGCTTCTTATCAGAAGTGGCAGATAGAATTTAAAAATGCACGGGATAGCCAAATAGTTATCCTGAATCAAAGACGAAATCAATGACTGAATAAGGTCCGAGTTCCTACATCAGGATAAATGGGCAGAGGTGCCGTCAGATTCTAGGTTTCTAGCTAGTGCTAGTGCTGTAGCTGCTGCCATAACCTCTAGCCTCATGCCAGGATTTTGTTTTCTTTAACATTTATTTTACATTTGACAGCACGGATTTAAGCAGCGATCATGATTACTTAAAAGAAGTAATGAAAATAAAATACTTAAATGAAAAAAAGTAACCCGGGTACCAGAGCGCACGCACTGCGAAGACTTGTGACCAATGCGCGTTACAAAACTGGACTATCACGGCTTCCGTACGAGACCCGTTACTCAATTTCCGATTGTTTCTTGGTTACTACCAATCGTTGTATCACTTCCGGGTCGTGTGCGCATGTAGCCTGTAATGTTCCGCAACTGTTCGCGACTTTGGCGCTTGCGTTCTGTCAGATGACGTATGTTCCCTCCGAATAGGCCCGAGTGTTTCCGGAGAGTCTCGACGGCAGACGCGACTGTTTCCGAAGCTGCGCAGTAAGCGGCGAGGCGAGTTGAGTGGAGCGGCCGCAAAGCTCAGGGTTTCCAATAGCTGCCGGGTCCAGGGAGAAGGCAGCACCTTGGGAGCCGCGAAGCCCTTCGTGTGGCCCCTCTGACTGACACCCCACGAAGTCAGCCTGATCAGCAACAGCCGTGATTACCCAGGCGGCTTAACAGGAAAGCTTCCCGGATCCGGCCTGCTCCGCTCCCTGGCCTGTGTGTGCTAGACAGAGAGGAAAGGTACGGAGGGAGGCCGGGAGTTGCCCCCGGTGCGGGACATAGGGAGAGCGGCAGGCGGCTGAGGGAGGTGCGGGCCCGCGGGGGATACCAAGCAAACATGATCAAACTATTCACCCTGAAGCAGCAGAAGAAGGAGGAGGAATCGGCCGGAGGCACCAAGGGGAGCAGCAAGAAGGCGTCAGCCGCACAGCTCCGCATACAGAAAGGTAAGCTGGGCCTCAGTGCCGCCGGGGGGCGCTGCAGACATCGAGGTACCCCTTCCCCCATACTCCCATACGCTGCAATGTTACTCGGTAGCTGGGAAGAGTTCCTAGATCACTGGGGAGGGGGGAGTTCACTCCCGTGGTGTGTTACTGCGAGGCATGGGAGGGCAGTCATACTTTATTATACTGTTAATAAGGAGGCTAATCCTCAGAATGCAGCGAGCCTGGAGAGGCTACTGCCACGCCACCATTACTGTGTGACAATGGGAGTTTTGCGCTGTGGCGGTGCGGTCTCTGGGGGAGGTGGTGGGAGTTTTGCGCTCTGGCGGTGCGGTCTCTGGGGGAGGCGGTGGGAGTTTTGCGCTCTGGGGGAGGTGGTGCGGTCCCTGGGGGAGGCGGTGGGAGATTTGCGCTCTGGCGGTGCGGTCTCCGGGGGAGGCGGTGGGAGTTTTGCGCTCTGGGGGAGGTGGTGCGGTCTCGGGGGGAGGCGGTGGGAGTTTTGCGCTCTGACGGCTCTCTGTATCCTGTCAGTGTAGACTTTTTAATCAATGAAAACAATTCCTTAGTAACTTTTGTCCCTTAGTGTAGATCCTTTCCGTTACTCGCCTAGTAAAGCTCCCTTTCTCTCTCATTTCCCTAAACCGCGTTTGCTTTTAGTAATTTCCCCCAAACAGTGAGTGGCGTTTTTATTAACATCTGGTATCCCTTGCTTTTGTTTCAGATATTAATGAACTAAATTTGCCGAAGACGTGTGAAATAGAATTTCCCGACCATGATGATCTCCTAAATTTCAAGCTAGTCATCTGCCCCGATGAGGTAAGCGTCGGCTGCCGGCTAAAAGCGGCCCGGTCCTTCTGCAGTTGTTGCTATATTTTTTTTAAAATTCGTATGGAGCTGAGATTGTTGACACTCACCACGTTGGCGATTCTTGGGGCAAGTCAATAAGGTTCTATTTTTCAAGTTTATGAACTTTATTTTTTTTAATTTTGGTATGGCCCCCCTGCTAATGCATGGGGGGGGGTGCTGCAGAAGGACCGGGCCGCTTTTATCTGAGCTTGCGGGTGTGTTAGACCAAACACATCTCCAGGTGCCTGTCCCCGCATGGTATCCGCGACAGCCTTGGCTTAGCAACAGTGCCAGGGGGATTTCAATGCTAATCCTTTGTTGCCGCTGATTGGCCGTATGAACCAGCCAATGACTGGCCTGAAAACTGGACCATGCAGCGGGTGTTGGGTGGGAAATGCTTTATTTTTATTGGTTGCCGGTGAAGAATACATACTAAATCACATTGGTGAACTGCATGGGACGCTAGCGTACCATCCTTTGCTGAATCTATGTCGTGTTCTACATTTAATTCAATATTTAACCAGTTTTATAATGCTTTTTTTTCTTGTTTATCCAATTTTTCTCCAAGGGTTTCTACAAGGCTGGAAAATTTGTCTTCAGTTTTAAGGTAAGATTGTGACCTATGTAATGAGTATTTAAGAGCCATACTTCATATCGCACGTGATCAATACAAACAGCGAGTCCTATTTCTGTTGCGTTTGTATTTCTGGTTTTGGTTATAGAAATATATTAGGACTATTTCATGTTCTTTCATACGGCTGAATGCGGAATTCTAAAAAGATTCTAAAGTAACTTTTAGGAAGCAAAGTAAAACGTGTTTGGATATCTGTGAAAATGATGCTTTTCAGTTATATTAAATGCATGTGCTGTTATTTGCAGGTGGGACAGGGCTACCCACATGACCCGCCAAAGGTCAAATGCGAAACCATGGTATATCATCCAAACATAGACCTAGAGGGCAATGTCTGCCTAAATATTCTAAGGTACGTACATGTTCCAGGTGTACTGAATGTGTTTGTAGTTCTCTGTGATTTAGTGGCATTAAGTCGCGGCATTAAACTTCCCTTTTCATGAAATGTATCCAAAATGCAGCATGTCGCCTATTGATTGAAAAGCTACATACGTGGAGCGTGCCAGGGAAGCTATATGTGTTGTAAAAGCAGCCGTGCAAGCAAATGTGTAGCTCAAGGAAGAGAAACTATGTAACAGACTCTCTTTCATTATAAGGAGTAATGTTCCTCTATGGTTTCAAAAGGGGGGGGGGTTTGGAAATTTCAGGAATGCTGCCTGCCGGGATATATAAATATATAAATATATAAATGTTTAATAACTAAAGTCCTGTTTCTCTATAGAAATAGTTACGTTTGGCCCATGTCTGTTTAAAATCCCTATTGGCGTTTTTGGAAGCTTCTGTTCGTTTCCTATAGTTCTTGAAAACATTTGATTTAGTTTGGTTTACAGACATCAATAACAACCGATACGCTCTTTAGCGTGCAGCAAGTCATTTTCCTATTATATTACTGTTCAAAATTTTAGTCTTCTAAATAGGTACTTAGACAAAAATATATTTAACTATTATGTTCGGTATAGAGATGTCTTCTGATACTAAACCCCTCTTTCTGTTTGCGCAGAGAGGACTGGAAGCCTGTACTTACAATAAACTCTATAATTTATGGCCTGCAGTATCTCTTCTTGGTAAGTATAGAAAATCGCTCTTAAAAGCAAAATATTTGTTTACTGTGTTGTATGATGCCTGCTTTATTGGGCAGTCGGTATATTTTTTTTTCCTTCCCAGTGTCAAGACAGCCTATATAGTTGGACAGTAAGGTATCGGGAAGGAGAGTTTAAACGTAATACACAGACAGGTCCTCTTACAACAGCAAATTGTGTCTGTGAAAATGAAAAGCCCCCCGTCGTATACACAAGGGGTCTCTGTGCCGTTCGGTGCTTATGGTTGTAGATCGGTAATGTGCTTGTGACTGCTGTGAAAGAGTTTTGCCCATTCTGTGCCGCCTGTCTGTCCGTGTCATTGGCGGTCGTTAAAATTAATACAAGTTTAAATGTTCCTACTCCTTATGACATCTTGAAGATAACCCTTTAGGGTCTGTGGACCCCCTGGTATTCTATAGTTTGAGTACCATGGTGTTAGAGCATGAATGTGGGCTTGCTGACATGAAAACACATGTAGTAACATCCAAAGTAACCAAGCTTTTGGAATAGTACATTTTTTTTTTTTTTTATCAGTATTATATAATTTAATCACTTTATTATTTTCTGTATGACTTAATACGTGGTCTAGGTGCCCATCTCATTGCACCAGTGTTCATACATGTTCCCGTTACGTTATTAGTGTCATCTACACAGCATGTCACACAAACATGTTATAAAACAGACATATTTATGTAACTGTCCTATTTTGTGCTGTCTGTATATATAATGTGTGTGTATATCCATATATATCTATCTATATATAGATATATATTATATATTAGAGATTGCGAGACTTAAGTCTGATGCATTGTTTTCATCTTATGAAGCATAAGTGTTCCTCTTGAGACTCATTTTATTGGTATGAGAGGATGCCCTGTTTAAAGTACAGGTTTTGCTGATGGAATTTTGGAGCTTCCCCTACAAAGGTTATTTGTCTACCTGGTCTCGAATGTTTTTGATATGATCGGGCTTAAACAGTGTGTTTGATCTGCACATTGACTCTTTGCTTTGTGTGCTAGGAGCCAAACCCCGAAGATCCCTTAAACAAAGAAGCTGCTGAGGTTCTTCAGAACAACAGACGCCTGTTTGAACAGAACGTGCAGCGGTCTATGCGAGGCGGTTACATAGGATCCACCTACTTTGAACGCTGCCTGAAACAGAACTGAGCAGCTCTGAGTGTAAAACCCGCCATCCATCTGACCTGCCTTCCTGACCCCACCCCCCTCATTCTCCCTCTCAACGCTCATTCATCGCACCACCATCCAACAGACCCCTTATTGCGGCTCTCTACTCCCAAAAATACAGCCCGAGCTCCTGATGTGGAAAGAATGAAGTAAAGTCCTTGTGTCTTCTGATTCCTGCTGCTAGCCCTCATTTAAAGGGCACACTGCATGCACATATTGCAGTACCTGCCACACCATTATTTTGTTCCTCGTTACCTCACTATGCTCCCGTCGAGCATTTGCTTATCCTTTAGATTAATAAATATTTTCCCTCCATTCACTCACTTTTTTCTTTTTCGTGCCGTCTGGAAATCCCTAGCTCCAATCCATGCAAATGGCCAACGATTAAGAGCCAACCGAGTCCTATTATTTTTGCTATTTAGCTAGATTATCTGCTATGGCAGAGTTGTAATATCCCTTGGATTGTTGTTACAGGCCTTTTCTTTACGTTGGCACACAGCAATCTATATTTGAGGGACGTTTTTGTGGCCTTAAGCCTTAAAGAATAATTCTGGATTTTTTTTTATATTTGTCCTTCAGATCTTTAGCTCTCTCTCCTCGGTTCCCTTGCAGAAATCATACAGATGTAATGTATATAGTAGTCCAATTTTTTTGACGTTGTGACCTTGTAAAGGCTCATAAGGCAGGAGCTTCCGCAGATGACCCGATCTGTAAGTCTTTAGTGACAGGGCAGAGGTAAAGTATGAATGAGATTCTCCATCATCTGTTCCCTTTGTCTTCTCCTTCGTCTCATTCCTTCGCTGTAACCTATTCCTATACCGTTCCTTCCCTTTGTGTGGGATCAAGATTTCTTTAAGTGCACGTATTTATTAATGAATGGCTTCAGTCTGGTTCTTTACACAATCTAAACGAGGGCTCTGCATACTTTGCATTTCCACATGAGGTTACTTTGGGTGGCCCAGGGTCACGATGGGCTATGTACTCATAAGCGTAGTGTGATGCTACCAGTTTAAACAGGTTTTAAGGCCATCGTCCAGCTGGCCCTTTATTTGTGGCAGCCATGCCCGGGCCCCGATCAGTGCTCTAGAGCGACGGGGGCCCCCAAGACACCCTTTCAGTTTTAGAGCCTCGTTCACAAAACTCTGATTGACGTATAACTGCAGTAATGGCTACAATTGTTTTGTGAATGAGACCCTTAGACCACGTGATGTGTATGGTTTTAAATAATAAAACAAAAAGACAAAAAATAAAATAAAATGTAAACCTGGCTGTTATCTGCTCTATTATTGCTGCATGGATGGGGTTTGGGCAACGACATAATGCTCTAATTTTAAATACCGTCTTTGATCGTTTTTTTTTTTTATTATTATTTTTTAACATTGACCGAATCGGCTTTATTTAGCAGAAAAGTGCATACTGCGGGGTCTTCATAAAAACAACTTCTGGTAGATCCACAGTTATCAGGAGAGTTGTGTTTCAGCTCGTTGACTTGAAGGTCTGGCCCCAGTGGGCTGCTGTAGCAGGAAGAGCCTGGCTGGCCCTGGATAATGTATAGTTAAATCAGTGAGATTTCTTCAGCCTTTGAATTATACATTCATTATACAGGGCTGCTCAGCCTGTGTCTGCAGAAGGTTACTGTACCATTGCTGGTCTCATAAAGTAACGGGGCACTGATCACATAATCAACTAATCAATGATTTATTATTTTATTAAGCGCCAGCAAATTGTGCGGCGCTGTACAATATAAATGGGGCAGTTAATACGTACATAATATACGTTAATGCATAGAAATGCATCAGGAGGTGAGAACCTGGCCCGTTAACCGTTAACTAGCCTCTTGGTAATTTATACGAAGTTCCTGGCAGGAATGGTGGGCTTTTGAGGGCTCAGCTTATGATAGATTTATTTACCTTCTGGTGGCATTTTAAGTTTTTTTTTGTTTTTTTTTGCCTCTTTAATATTTGCCCAATAACGGAGAAAAAAAATGAAAATCCTGACCCTATAGAGTATTTTCCAAATCAGGGCAATTTAATATTTATAATATAATAATAATAATGTATTCTGGGTATTTTCCCCCATTGTGGAATACAGTTTTTATATACATGTTTTGTTTGTTTTTTCGTTTATTTTGGAAATAAAACACTGCAATCTAGAATTTGGATGCATTCAATGGGAAAGAGGGACACTATGGGCGAGCAGAGACAGAATGAAAACATAAAAATCGAAAAGACCACGTCTCCTTCCAGTGAGGAAGTTTTGCTGCACTGAGGGGGTGGTAGATAAGTGGAACAGCCTCCCAGCAGAAGTGACAGAAGGCACTACAGGGTAAATACCCGCAAACCGCACTTTTTATAATTTGGGCAAATGCGGCACTCGAGTTTTCAATGTGCTACAACTCTCATCAACCCGAGCCAGACAGATAACAGAACAAAACACTACGTCTCGGGCCTATCCCGCCACCTCGAATCACTACGGGTAAATAACTCGCGGAGATCGCTCAGGACCCTCATCCCACTAAATACACCTGACCTGTGCCAGCATCAAAGATGGCCGCCATACGCGTCACCGGCCGGCAGCGCGAGCCACATCGCGCCACATAGCAACTACGGACCCTCGTGATCGTGTCGTCACACGGCGGCGACACAGGAAAAGGAATATACGGGATCGGTGTGGAGAGGCCTCGGTCTGGCTGGGAAAGGTGCGTTTGGGGGATCTCTGTGTGGATTTGGATGCCGGGCCTGTGAGCCCCAAACTCCGGGCAGTGGAGGGGGACCTGCGGGGTTTCCATGTTCGGGGATGTCTGCTGCACCTTTTTGACCCCTCTGGCTTCCCGTAATGATAAATCCAGCTTCAGGGAGAGCCCGAACTCCGCATATAGCCCCCGGGAGCAGGTGCTGCATTTACTCGGTGATCTGTAGAGCCCGGGGGCTTAATGACAGGGATCGGTGTTCAGTATTTTATTCCGAGCTGTAATAGTTAAAGCCCCTGATGTCCCTTATGGACTTTGTGACAGAAGTACCTCTTTCGTAGCTCAGAATATTTCTGCTTTAGTGTATATCACAGGATCCCACGCCGAGAAAGTCGCAGTGAAATGAACTCTTGTGTATGAAACCTGCGAAAGGTGCCGGATGTGAACATTAAACCCCCAGAAGCGTCACAATCTGGAAGCCTAATGCATGCCTCTCAACTGTCCCGCTCTGCACGGGATAGTCCTGCAGCCCCAGGTTCATTCTTGGGGAAGCGCAGTAGAGCTGGCGGTTTGAGTGACGCTGCCTGCCGACCCCTGGAGTAACGCTATTGAGGGGAGAGGAGGTCTGTCTGCGCTCCCAGGGCAGGGACCTGAAAAAGATCTCCGAGCCGAGCGCAGCGTCGCCTGCCTGGGCCGGCGTCTGTCGGCCGGGGAGGTTTTTAATCTCGCAGGGAGGCGGAAGGTAGAGGGTATTCGGATGGGATGGGATGGGATGGGATGGGGGGGGGTGTTTCTTGTAAATAAAATAAACATTTTGCCATAAATCAGTGTTCCTAAATCTTATTGCCCTAGAGGTCTGTTTAAGATCCTTGGAAGCGACCGTCAGATTTCTCGTATTATTTATACAGAGATGTCGGGTGAGAACCGTTCGTGCCTCTAGCTCGCCCCGTTTGGCAAAAAGACTCGATGTCTCGCCCAATTGGAAAGCGTGGTCAAAAATAATAAAGTATATAGGAGGGGGACCTGTAACGTCATGGGTTCCCTCTCCATTTTTAACGGCAGACATGATGCTCTCTTTAATTAAAAATAAAATAAATGCGTTCTAGTGATGTCGTCCATGGGGGAGGCAAACAATGTGGTCTAATTCTGAGAACTCTGGCAGAAGGGTCCTGGAAAAAACCTTTAACATAACTGTTGGGGGCCGATGGACTCTTTTATACCCCTGATCCTTGTCTTGTTGAACCCATTATGATCCTCCATGTTGGCTGGCTTATTCTTAAGTTTCTCGTGACCATCTAGTGAGTTCAGTTTATCCGCAAGGTCTTTATAGGCATGAATATGATGTCCGATTCCCCGGAACCTGCATTTCCATCTTTATATCTTGCACAAAAGTCTATTTGAAATGAGCTTCTTAAGTCAGCTAACACGACCTTTAATGTTTTTTTCTGTCAGCGGCTGGAGTTCCTCTTAGATCTCGTCGTTGGCCCCTGGTGACTGAGGAGCCGAGACCTCCTGTGCTTTTTTGTTGGCCGCCTCAGAGCGCTGGTTGAAGAAGGCTTCGGATTTGTTGGGCTAGCTGTTTTTTTAGGACGTCTACGGTAAGTTTAGAAGCAGTTCGCGTGCCGACTGTTTTTCTGGAGCAGAGTTTAGCCCCCTTTGGGGTCTAATTCCTGGCACAGCCATTGTGAATGGTATCCAACCCCCCATTCGTGTTATTATTAATAAGGGGATCTCTATACATATTTTATTTATAAGTCAAAAATGAATATTAAAAGGAAAAAGCCTTTACACCCACTTGCCCTAAAAATTTTTGCTACCGGCACACCGACTGCATACTGACACTGTCTTGTCTCTTCCCTTTCTTCTTTTATGTAGTGACCTGAAGCTGAAGATATGATCGATATAAAGGCTTGGGCAGAGTACGTGGTGGAGTGGGCTGCCAAGGACCCCTATGGCTTCCTTACGACCGTAATCTTGGCCCTAACCCCGCTGTTCCTCGCGAGTGCGGCGCTGTCGTGGAAATTGGCAAAAATGATCGAGGTCAAAGAACGGGAGCAGAAAAAGAAGCAGAAGCGCCAGGAGAACATAGCAAAGGCCAAGAGAACGAAGAAGGACTAAAGAAAAGGAGGAACTGCAGAACATTACCAATGTAAATAAATCGGTTGTCGGGGAGACTTTCTATAGATTGCGGATTTCCCCCCCCCCCTTTTTTTTTTTTTCTTCTTCTTCTGAAAACGGCTTGACCAATCTGAACATTCAATCCGGTGCTTTTAACCTGTAATTCCTGATTTTTATAAATTGCAAGCTCAACATTTCATCTCAGACATGCTATTTAAAAAAATGTTTTTGCAATAAATGTTCTCTTAAAGAAAACTATACCTTCTGCACCAAATCTGTGTATTTTAAACCAATGCGCTAAAGTCATTGACACGGTTCTTCCTCCTCACTCACCCGCTTGTGCCCAGATGGCTCCAGATATGCTTTGATGAGCTTGGACCTTTAATACCTACTTTACTAGGTTTGATTTTCTTCTATTTTGACTTTTACGTTTCTATACCCGTATTATAAGGGGTCGGGGGTCAGATATGAACCACTGGCCAGTAACCGGTGTAATGAGTAGAGCGGGGATGAGAAAAGGCTGCGTTGGCTCGTTTTATAAAACTAGTCTGCATGTATTTGGAGTAAGACAAAATGTCTTAAAGGGTTTAACGTACAAAAGGAAAAAAGACAGCACTAAAATGACTCAAACCCACGATATAAATAAAAATATTTTTATATCTTGCACAAAAGTCTTTTTTGAAGTGAACTTCTTAAGTCAACTAACACGACCTTTAATGTAGTGTTAGTTGACTTAAGAAAAACACAACGGAGGTGTAACCGTAATAATCTGTAAGTGCTAGACTTTGTATTAATTTAAATGAATTTAAGTTTGTAAATTTGGCTATTTGTAAGAAACCCAGAAACCTCCACAAATCAGACAAAAAGAAAGCAAAAAGGAATTTTTGGCCGAAATGGGTCCACATTGACTCACATTCACTTGCGCTCGCAATATGTTTCCCTACCTGCTTCAGACCTCTTCCGTAAATTCTTCTCTCTGCTATCTTCGTTCGCATCTCCGCGGAAATTACCCAGCAGTAACTTGCACCAAAATGGTGGCACTTACGGTGACATCCTCTCCCTGATCCTCCGATTGGGGGAGAGGTTGTCACCTAAAGCGCTGTCATTTTGCCCTCAGTTGAACTCGGGACAATATGGCGGTCTCCCGTGATTGGAGGATCGGGGAGAGGACATCATGGCAAGCACAGCCATTTAGGGCGCAAGTTACAGCTGGGTTATGGCCGCGGAGATGCGAAAGTGTTAGGCAGGCGAGGTTGGGGCCGTGTGGGCTGCATAACAGCATTAGGGGTACAAATCCCTCATAATCACACAATGTTAAGGATAAGCAATTCAACCACAGCTTCCTGCATCCATGCCGACGAAACAGGTGAATGCAGAGCGCTGCCACCTTCCCACAGAAATCTATCTGCCTTCAGTTATTATTGCTGAGAGTGATAAGAGTTGTTACCCAGTCGGTAGCTCGCTTTTACCAAAGCTTGTAACCAAAACACCGCCGCTCGCTTTATTACGTCTCCATACATAAAGCCCGTGTAAGGTAAGGACTCCGCCTGCATCGTTAATGAAACGATTACTGGGTACTGCGCAGGCGCGGATCGGAAAGCTGCGCAGGCGCGGTACGCTAGTATTGCAATCCTACAGCTAATTCCCCGCAGACACAGTGAAGGTCTCCAATCACGCCTGATCTGTGCCAGTATCAAAGATGGCCGCCGCACACGTCACCGGCCGGCTGCGTGAGTCACATCGCACCACATCGCATGACGTAGGGGCGCACCTGCGAGCCCTCGTGATCGTGTCGTCACGTAGCAGCAAAACAGGAAGTGACACTGAGAAAGGAATATACGGGATCAGTCCGGCTGGGAAAGGTGCGTTTGGGGGGCCTCTATGTGGATTTGGATGCGGGTCTGTGAGTGCCTAACTCCGGGCAGGTGCTGCATTTACTCGGTGATCGCTTATGAGCCGGACGGCCCGTTTAGGGATGATCTGTAGAGCCCCGGGAGGTTTAACGACAGGGATCGGTGTTCGTTATTTTATTCTGAGCTGTTATGGCGGCCGTAATAGTTAAAGCCCCCGATGTCCTGCCAAAGTGTCCCGCTTTGTGATAGAAGTCCGTCTTTCGTGGGAACTCTGCTTGAATGTATATCACAGGATTCTATGGCGATAAATGCCTTAGAGAAATGAAACCTACTAAACGAAGTTGGTTATTCCTTTCCCGGTCTGTGCTATGTAACTATCAATGGTTTGCAAAGTCAACTTAAAATTCTAACAAAGGCCCCGCAACTAAAGCAAAAGTGCCCCTGTGTGGCTGCCGGAGGTATCCGGAGATGCGGGGGAAGTCGAGACATTGCAGCAAACACGCAGGGCGCGCTCGACGGGCTCCGCCAGTGATGTCATCTTCCGGTAAAGCCAAGGTGGCCACCGGCTGATGTTTAGCTACCATCCCCGTGATTCATGGCGGCCGGCACCGTCCGTCTGCATTAAAGCATCATCGCCCTGGGGGCTACTTCTGACCTCATCGCTGATGGGAATAGATTATTTTGGGGCCAAAAATGTCACCGGTCGTATCAGACATGTTCTATTTGTGCTTTAAATTTTAGTTCTATCTAAGTTATCGACATGGATTTCTTGTTCGGACGTCGGAAAACTCCGGAGGAGATGTTACGCCAAAATCAGCGCGCTCTAACCCGGGCCATGAGAGAGTTAGACAGGGAGCGGCAGAAGCTGGAGCAGCAAGAGAAGAAGATTATAATGGACATCAAGAAGATGGCTAAACAGGGACAGATGGTGAGTGCCGTTTATTACGCCCCGAGAATCAGAACACCTTATTGCATGACGGAGTTATTATCACGCGATGATATATTTCTTGCCCATAAAACCGTTATATTAAGTGATTTTGGTGCAAGGTTGGTCTTATCATGAAACCGACCGGCCAGCGGGGCCTTGTCCTGTTGCCATGGTGATCCAGCCACCTTTCAAAAGTTGTATCCAAGTGCGATTTTACACACAACTTACAGTTTACCTCATAATTGCCTTAATATAGCAAGAAAAAAACCCACGGTTGATCAGAATGTATAATTATGGTGTTTCTGGGAGGTTTTACATTTTTTTTTCTTTTCTTGTTCCGTTCCAGGACGCCGTGAAGATTATGGCCAAAGACTTGGTGCGGACTCGACGCTACGTGAAGAAGTTTATCATGATGCGAGCGAATATCCAGGCCGTTTCTCTCAAAATCCAAACTCTGAAGTCTAACAACTCGATGGCTCAGGCGATGAAAGGAGTAACCAAAGCCATGGCCACGATGAACAGACAGGTGCGGGGCCGGACGGGCTTTAAATCTATTAATACGTTTACCTTCTTCCGTGATGACTGATAACCCTCAGTCACCTGTTATATGGTTCTTATAACCTCAAAATGACTATTCTCACTAGAGACGTGCCTACTAAGTAATACTATAATAACTCGCACGGCATGATCCACACGGTCTAATAGACCAAAGATCATTTAAACTCACACTAGTGAATGTGAGCCGCGCGGTACTGTAACTATGTCCTTAGTGGAACTGACACGGCATCTCCTTCTCCCTGCAGCTCAAGCTTCCCCAGATCCAAAAAATAATGATGGAGTTTGAGAAGCAAACCGAAATTATGGATATGAAGGAGGAGATGATGAATGACGCCATTGATGATGCCATGGGCGATGAAGGCGATGAAGAAGAGAGGTAGGCTTGGGTTGGTCAAAAACATCTGTACTGCGCTCCGTATCTCTGATGTGTGTTGGTTGGGCAGAGATTTTGGGTATTTAGGTACTGTCTAAAAATGTTTATAACTAGTGTAAATAAATCTGTGAGATACACTTGTTGAGACATCACATGGGATGATGCTGATTTCTGCTTCTCTTCTTTCCGTGCAGTGATGCAGTCGTTTCCCAGGTCCTGGATGAGTTGGGTCTAACGCTGACAGATGAACTATCCAGTGAGTACATGACTAATACATTAATTTATACACCCCGAAAGTGACTTTTATCCCCAACTAGTGTTCACTGAACAGGTTTTCTTCTTAAGTACAATCCCTTTAAGTTCTTATGAGCCGTGCTTAACATCTGTTTTTTTTTTTTTTTGTTTTTTTTCTTTCTAGACCTCCCTTCAACCGGAGGGTCTCTCAGCGTGGCTGGGGGCAAGAAAGCCGAGCCTTCTGCTGCCTTGGCTGACGCCGATGCGGATTTGGAAGAAAGGCTGAACAACCTACGCCGGGACTGAGCGTGTCTCAAACGGACTTCAGCTTTTATCTTTACTTCTTCTATGTGTTGGGAATTGGGATGATGATTGGCTGTGAGCTCTGTGACCTTTCCGGCTGAGAGGAACACAACACGAAGGCCGACATTAAAGCGGCTGACTATATTCTTCCTTTGGCTGTCCCTCGTTCCAGGCAAGGTCCTCTTCCGTTGCCTTTCCGGTCGGCGGTAGCCTGTTGGTCGCTGGCTTTTATTCTTGATTCCCTTGCGTCTGAAAAATACTCGTTCTGTTTTAATTATACCAAACAAAGAGATATTATTTAGACATGAATGTTGGTTGATTCCTTGAAGGATATCTCTTGTTCTTCTAGGAGGCAACTCGTATGATGACTGTATATAAAACCTTGTAGAAAAAGCAGAATGGTTCCTATCTTTCAGTTTCTCCCTAAGACAGTGCAATTTGATGTTAATCGAGGTATTTATGCTTGCGCAGTGTAGGCTTTTGGTATCAGAAAGGCCAAATTATTTGTACACTAAATACATTGATAAAAAATCTTATGGCTCTTAGAGTAATTTATCTTCAAAACCCACGATGTGTCTGTTCTCCCTTTCATATATCGAACGTGTTTTTTCAATAAATTAAAAATAAATAAAACCAAACATAAAACTGATAGTTTGCTGGATATACCGGAAGCAAGGAAAGAAAAAGACTGTTATGCGTCTGTCGTAGTGCTCTAAAGAAATGCCAATCTAAACTAGATTTTTCTTTTTTTCCTATTTTATCATCCTGTGATCTTGTTTAATAATTTGCAAGAAAGTACCATTTTAACACAGTATGTAGAATGCATTTTTCTGTAAAGTAATAGCTTTTTTTATTACTTAAGAAAAAATGTCAGAAAGGAGGCTGAAGTAATTGATTTCCCGATCTCAGTGATGTGAAAAGCAATCATTTTATTTTTTCTTCTTTTACTCAGATTTCTAACAAGCATTCAGCCTCCATCACACTCGCACACTCCTTTTTCCGTGACACGGTAGCTTATCCCATCTTTGATTCGGTGATCAGGTTACTGCCCGGTAGATGTATTTGCTATTACTGAGAAAGAGAAACCTAAATGATTAGCGTTGGTGTAACAAACGTCTTTCTCTCTTTTTGCTCAAAGCAGACGATAACCGTCTGTCCGTTACCCGTGTTGCCAAGGCACCTCTGGTCAGAGCTGGCGGATGGTGATATACGGCTGTAATTAATTATTTAAAGTGATTCTGAGCTGTATTGCAATTAAACAGAATTCCATGTACCTCTAATTATCCCGTTCTTAGTAACGCTATTTTTAATATTTCCTTCTCGTGGCGCTGTGCCATCAGTTACGGTGCCAACCCTTCCCCAATTATTTCCTAGGCGTAGAAACAGCTCCGGCTCCGTGCGATGGGGATATTCCTAGTGGTGTTAGGACTGCAGTGTGGTTTTGTCCAGGAAGTATTATTATTATTTATAGTTTTATGTAGCGCCATTATATTCAGTAGCGCTGTACAATGGGATATCACAGAAACTCCCTGGTCTACCTATTTACCTTACCTTACAGTAACTCGTTATAAAATGAAGGTTTAATTATATGTCTGCAGTCCCTAAACTCCAGTTTGAGTAGAATCTCTGGATCTACGTTGTTGCAGGTGGCCTCGTCAATCATGAAGCTTTACCAAAACCAAAGAATGCCACTATATATATATATATATATATATATATATATATATATATATATATATATATATATATATATATATATATATATATATATATATAGCAATGTATGTGTGTATATATAAAATATATATATAATTGCCCGGCCATTGGCATTTGCAATGTTCTCTGTCTAATGCTTACTATATTTTAGCAACTATGAAAATATAGCGTTCCTTATGTTGAGAACGGATCCAACATTACGCGCTGCAGGTTTCAGTCTTGTTACCATAGCAATTCTGCTTTTTTTTTTTTTCATCCTTTGTGTAACTTGATTATCTGCAAAAAGAATAAACTGTAGGCTGTTTTTGATGAAAGGGATGCTGTTGGGTTTTCTGTTGCGTTGAGAACTTCATGAAACAGCAGACTCAGGGGCGTACCTAGAGTATTTGGCACCTGGGGCGGATCCTGTATTTGGCGCCCCCCCACACACACTTTAAAACTGCATAGCTTCTATCGTTATATACTGGACGCAGACACTGAAGGTGGTACAGCATTACTGTTATCATTATATACTGAGGCAGACGTTGACGGTGGTACAGCATAACACCTACCACTATATACTGAGGCAGACAATGACGGTGGTACAGCATAACACCTATCACTATATACTGAGGCACACATTGACTGGTACAGCGTAATCCCTATCACTATACATTGAGCCAGACATTGACAATAGTGCAGCATAACTCCTATCACTATATACTAAGCCAAACATTGATGTGGTGTAGGCCTACCACTTCATTGTCTGGCTTAGTAGCAGGGATGCACCAAAACAAATTCTGGACTGAAACCGAAAATTCAGCATTTACCTGGCTGAAACCGAATATGACCCCCCCCCACCATAAAAACAAATCTAACACTTTTATTTAACCCCTTAATGACAAAGCCCGTACATGTACGGGCTCAAAATGCATTGTTTTCAATGGGTTTAGGGACCGCCCATTGTCCTTAAGGGGTTAAAGTAAGTAACACACCAAAATAGGACAATATATATATATATATATATATGATTGTTAACAGCAATCTCACTCCTATCATGTCCAGGTTCTAGCATGTACTGGTTGCCTGGGTAGAGATAAAACTACAGGCATAGATGATAGGTTACACAGCCCAAAGCCAGTCCTGGCGTCCACACTGCCCACATAGAACCTGACCAGCACCCAGATTACACACATAGGACCTGCCATCTTTGTCCCCAAACAGCCTGGCCTGTGCCATCTTTGTCCCATAACCACCCTGCCTGTGTCATCTTGGTCCCCAAGGCTCAAACATCCTTCTGCCCTATCTACCCCTTTCTGCCCTATCTACTCCTTCTCACTCCCTTCTGCTCCATCTAACCCTTCTCACTCCCTTCTGCCCTATCTACCCCTTCTTACTCCCTTCTGCCCTATCTACCCCCTATCCCCCTGTCTCACTCCCTTCTCCCTATCTACCCCCTCCTAACTATCTCCCCTCTCCCCTCTTTGAAGTTCACTTACCTTTCAGGAGTCCTGCGGTGGGGTTGCAAGGCCTCTGTCTCCCAGCTCTGCCACTGTATGGAACAGTATAGAGTGATGGGAGTTATGATGTACTTTAGAGCATAATTA
Source organism: Spea bombifrons (assembly GCF_027358695.1). Taxonomy (NCBI): domain Eukaryota; kingdom Metazoa; phylum Chordata; class Amphibia; order Anura; family Pelobatidae; genus Spea; species Spea bombifrons. The sequence goes on from NC_071098.1 coordinate 8,289,391, forward strand.
TATAATGAAAGACATTGGAAATGGTACAGCATAACACCCATCACTCTCACACACTTACCAATCCACACTTACCACTCTCACTCTCACTGAAACTGAATGCTTTCCTCTTTTCTCCTTACAGCAGTCAGCTCCCTTTCCTCATCTTCTTCAGTTCTTCTGTCTTCTTCCGGTTCAGAAGTCTGCCTATATATATATATATATATATATTTTTATTATTTTTTTCACTTATTATTTTATCTTTATCACATATATACATGTTTATGTACCTCCCTGTGATATAAAAACACTGTGAGCAGGTTAAAACATATACTATACATGTAATAGCCTTACTGATATTTTTGGGGGGTTAATGATATTTATATATTCGCTGTAAGTTATGTTGCCGTGCTCACGTCAGTTCTTTTCATCTTATTACATGTAATTGGATTTTAATTGCACATGTGTTGATGACGTGCAATCTCACCACTCCTCTTTTTACCCTATTTAAGGGAAACAAATTAAGTGGTGCGTTATCTGTGATAAAGAGCGGGGTGCCGGTCGAAACGCGTCCAGATTTCGGGTCTCCTGTGCACTCAGGTGTGAACTATGTTTTTTTAATATTGAAGTAAACTAAAGCTGGAAGTTTTTTCATTCAAGTGCTGGATCGACCCCTTCTTTTTCTTTGTGTTCATTCCACAAATCGTGTCCGTGCGGATCCGTGCAGACGAATATATAGGGAGGTGAGCTGGCTTTTGCATTTATTCACATGATCTGTAGAGCCCTGGGGGTTTAACGACAGGGATCGGTGTTCGTTATTTTATTCTGAGCTGTTATGGCGGACGTAAAAGTTGTAGCCCCCGATGTCCCTTATTTAAAGGTGAGGATACTGCCAAAGTGTCCTGCTTTGTGATTGAAGTCCCTCTTTTATGGGAACTCTGCTTGAATATATATCTGCTTGAATGTATATCACAGGATTCTATGGCGATAAATGTCTTAGAGAAATGAAACCTACTAAACGAAGTTGGTTATTCCTGTCCCGTTCTATGTAACTATCAACGGTTTGCAAAGTCACCTAAAAAGTCTTCTAAAAGCCCCGCAACTAAAGCAAAAGTGCCCCTGTGTGGCCGCCGGAGGTATCTGGAGATGCGGGTGAAGTCGAGACGATGCAGCAAACACGTAGGGTGTGCTCGACGGGCTCCGGCAGTGATCTCATCTACTGGTAAAGCCGAGGTGGCCACCGGCTGATGTATAACTACCATCCCCGTGATTCATGCCGTCCTCCGCGCAGCTGACGTCGTCTGTCTGCATTAAAGCATCATCGCCCCGGGGTTTAGCTCTGCGTTGACTACCTCTGACCTCATCGCTGATGGGAATAGATTATTTTAGGACCAAAAAATGTCACCAGTCGTATCTGACGTGTTCTTTTTGCGCTTTAAATTTTAGTTCTACCTAAGCTATCAACATGGATAGTCGTAAAACTCCGGAGGAGATGTTACGCCAAAATCAGAGCGCTCTAACCTGGGCCATGGGAGAGTTGGACAAGGAGCGGCAGAAGCTGGAGCAGCAAGAGAAGAAAACTATTGTGGACATCAAGGAGATGGCTAAACAGGGACAGATGGTGAGTGCCGTTTATTACGCCCCGAGAATTGGAACACCTTATTGCATGACGGAGTTATTATCACGCGATTATATATTTCTTGCCCATAAAACCGCTATATTAAGTGATTTTGGTGCAAGGTTGGTCTTATCATGAAACCGACCGGCCAGCCGGGCCTTGTCCTGTTGCTATGGTGATTCAGCCACCTTTCAAAAGTTGTATCCAAGTGCGATTTTACACAAAACTCACAGTTTACCTCATAATTGCCTTAGTATAGCAACAACAACAAAAAAAACCCCACAGTTGATCAGAATGTATAATTATGGTGTTTCTGGGAGGTTTTACGTTTTTTTTCTTTTCTTGTTCCGTTCCAGGACACCGTGAAGGTTATGGCCAAAGACTTGGTGCGGACTCGACGCTACGTGAAGAAGTTTATCACGATGCGAGCGAAAATCCAGGCCGTTTCTAGCAAAATCCAAACTCTGAAGTCTAACGACTCGATGGCTCAGGAGATGAAAGGAGTAACCAAAGCCATGGCCACGATGAACAGACAGGTGCTGGGCCGGACGGGCTTTAAATCTATTAATACGTTTACCTCCTTCCGTGATGACTGATAACCTTCAGTCACCTGTTACATGGTTCTTATAACCTCAAAATGACTATTCTCACCAGAGACGTGCTTACTAAGTAATACTATAATAACTCGCACGGCATGATCCACACAGTCTAATAGACCAAAGATCATTTAAACCCACACTAGTGAATGGAGTGAATGTGAGCCGCGCGACACTGTAACTATGTCCTTAGTGGAACTGACACGGCATCTCCTTCTCCCTGCAGCTCCAGCTTCCCCAGATCCAAAACATAATGACAGAGTTTGAGAAGCAAGCCGAAATTGTGGACATGAAGGAGGAGATGATGAATGACGCCATTGATGATGCCATGGGCGATGAAGGCGATGAAGAAGAGAGGTAGGCTTGGGTTGTACTGTAAGATCCGCCGTTAAATCTGTATGGCACTCCTTTGCCGGCAGCATCGGTATCTCTGATTGCGTTTGGTTAACGTGTGTTGGTTGGGTAGAGATTTGGATAGCTAGGTGCCTTCTAAAAATTTTTATCATTAGTGTAATAAATCTGTGAGATACACTTGACGGGGATGATGCTGATTTCTGCTTCTCTTTTTCCCCCGCAGTGATGCAGTCGTTTCCCAGGTCCTGGATGAGTTGGGTGTAACACTGACGGATGAGCTGTCCAGTGAGTACATGACTAATAAATTAACTTATACACCCCGAAAGTGCCTTTTATCCCCAACTAGTGTTCACTGAACAGGTTTTCTTCTTAAGTGCAATCCCTTTAAGATCTTATGAACCATGCTTAATGTCTGGGTTTTTTCTTTCTAGACCTCCCTTGAGCCTTCTGCTGCCTTGGTTGACGCTGATGCGGATTTGGAAGAAAGGCTGAACAACCTACGCCGGGACTGAACGTGTCTCAAACGGACTTCAGCTTTTATCTTTGCTTCTTCTTTGTGTTGGGAATTGGGATGATGTTTGGCTGTGAGCTCCGTGACCTTTCCGGCTGAGAGGAACACAACGGCCGACATTAAAGCGGCTGACTCTAATCTGCCTTTGGCTGTCCCTCGTTCCAGGCAAGGTCCTCTTCCGTTGCCTTTCTGGTCGGCGGTAGCCTGTTGATCGCTGGCTTTTATTCTTGATTCCTTTGCGTCTGAAATATACTCGTTCTGTTTTAATTATACCAAATAAAGAGATACAAAAAGCAGAATGGTTCCTATCTTTCAGTTTCTCCCTAAGACGGTGCAATTTGATGTTAATCGAGGTATTTATGCTTGCGCAGGGTAGGCTTTTGGTATCAGAAAGGCCAAATTATTTGTACACTAAATACATTGATCTGAATCTTACGGCTCTTAGAGTAATTTATCTTCAGAACCCACGATGTGTCTGTTCTCCCTTTCATATATCAAACGTGGTTTTTCAATAAGTTAAAATTAAACAAAACCAAACTTAAAACTAATAGTTTGCTGGATATATCAGCAGCAAGGAAAGAAAAAGACTGTTATGCGTCTGCCGTAGTGCTCTATAAATGTTAAAATGTGTGACGTTGGTTATTCTGGGATATGATGTCCCCAAAGAAATGCCGATCTAAACTAGATTTTTTTGTGATCTTGTTTAATCATTTGCAAGAAAGTACCATTTTAATAAAGTATGTAGAATGCATTTTTCTGTAAAGTAATAGCTTTTTTTTATTATTTAAGAAAATAAGTCAGAAAGGAGGCTGAAGTAATCTCAGTGACGTGAAAAGCGATCATTTTATTTTTTCTTCTTTTACTCAGATTTCTAAACTAGATTATTATTATTATCCCAGAAACTCCCTGGTCTACCTATTTACATTACCGTACAGTAACTCGTTATGAAATGATGGTTTAATTATATGTCTGCAGTCCCTAAACTCCAGATTGAGTAGAATCTCTGGATCTAGGTTGTTGCAGGTGGCAGCGTCAATCATGAAGCTTCACCAAAACCAAAGAATGCCGCATTGTTCTCTCTCTCTATATATATATATTGCCGGCCGTTGGTATTTCCAATGTTCTCTGTCTAATGCTTACTATATTTTAGCAACTATGAAAAGGCGATGTTCCTTATGTTGAGAGCGGATCCAACATTACGCGCTGCAGGTTTCAGTTTTGTTACCATAGCAGAGCTTTTTTTTCATCCTTTGTGTAACTTGATTATCTGCAAAAAGAATAAACTGTAGGCTGTTTTTGATGAAGGGGATGCTGTTGGGTTTTCTGTTGCGTTGAGAACTTCGTGAAACAGCTGCCAGCGAGGGATAAGCCGGTTTGCTCTCTGCGTCCGGCCCGTGCCCTGCTCGTGTCAGTTTCGATCAGGTATCTGCGTCACAGGAGATAAAACTCGTCTTTCCGGCTGTGATGGGTTCAGAATGTCTTCCCGTGAGGGTAATGTGAGGTTACTGGTGCCGGGTACAGGAAAAACCAGTGGCGCCACCCAATGTTTTGGGGATCGAGATCCCAACGAGGTGAATTAATAACCGCCTACGTTTCCAATACACGATAAAGACTTGTATTCAGTGTCCGGTCTCCAAAACACACCATGCAGCTCATCTCCACAACCCCCATTGTCTCTGTTCTCCCTTTCATATATCTAAAGTGTTTTCAATAAATTAAAAATAAATACCTCCCCCCAAAAAAACAACAGCAGCAAAGAGAGAGAAAAAAAAAAGACTTATGCGTCAGACGTTCATCGTGTTGGGATCTCGATCCCCTTAAAACATTAAACATACAATGTGTGTTGGGTGTCTGTAGTCGGCACCAGTAACCGAGAAGAAATACGCATCTCCTGTAAAAAGATTAGTGATGGAACCTATAAAGGATCCCTTCACTAACATTAATGGGTGGAAATATGCAATATGGTGTGCTTGGACTGAATGATTTTACTGGACTACGGCAAAATAGATAACATACGGTGGCTAAAATGGGCAGACTAGACGGGCTGAGTGGGTTTTATCTGCCGTCAAATTCTTTTTCTGTGTTTTTAACTCTTACAGCAAATATGTTTTGATGTTGTAGTCTAGTATGTTGAGTTCGGTTGACCGATACGTTTTTATTTCTCCCGTTATAGTTCTGCCTATTACGATTTTCACCAAACTCAATCCCTTCATTTTTCATGTTACATTTTTGATATATATACTGTATATTTTTCACCATATCACACCGGGATGTTTTCTCTTGCTAGCTGTTCGTTGCCGACCCCTGCTGTTTGGATTTGAGATCACAAGGAAGACTTAACCTTTTCTAGATAAGATGGCTTCATTGCCTAGGAAGATATTGTGACACAGCCGAAAAGTCGGATGGGCTTTATTCACTAAGGGCAGAGTTGTGTTAAAGCTCATTGACTATACATTTGGAAGATTTTCTATGTTTCATCACCTATTGAATTATGCATTATACAGGGTCGACTTGGCCAGTGTTGGCCCTTTACAATGGATAGTTAATTGAGTTGAAACCACAACTCTTCCTTTAGTGAATAAACTCCAGAGTCTCGGAGTTCTGTTATTAAATCTTTGAATTTACATTTCGATTTAGCGGAGAATTCTCTCTTTGTGTTAAACAAGACGTACTTTTTATATCCAACAGAATTACCGTCCATCTTTTTTCTACAGAAAAAAAACCCAGATCTAGTCATAAATTAAAGAGAAGAATTTGTAAAATATAAAGTTTTATTCTAAACTTTTTGGCATCCTCCGCAGAGTTTGCCCCTTCCCCTGGCAGGAGGGCATTGAGATTGTACAAGGTAGGATCCTGCAGGAGAACTGCAGCTCAAACGTTTAACGGCTTATCACGGACAGTAGGACTCCCCATCTGTTCATCCCGGCGGAATGGTCGGATTCGGAGAGAGAGAATAATGGGGAAGAGGACCACCCTTTCTGCGCTCGCGGTACCTGTGTGAACAAACATGGACAGCGGTTACAATCCGTTGCTTTACGATCAGATTATGGACGGGGTGCAAATGCCTAATATCGTTGGATATTCTACAGATGAGTGCTTGTGATATTCGGTATCATGGGCATAAAAGGCAGAATGCGTGATGACCCAAGATGCAAACCAGAAGTATCAGCTGTACAGAAGTATCACCGAGGTGCCTTTTAGTCTATGAAGGAAACCTAGTGTCCTTCACCGATCTGTCAAACAAAATCCGGATACGTGTCTGAAAAAGTTGCATTTTGCTCGTATATTCCAAAATACATCACTGACTTATTTACAGTTATTTAATTATAAACCGGAGAACTACCGAGTGGTGAAGGCTGTGTTTGGGGTTACCTGGGTACGTGTTAGATGTGCAGTCCGAGGGATTTCATACATTCTTTGTAGGCTTGAATGAGTTCCTGGCAGTTGTCTTCCCCTTTCTCCGCCGCACTACAAAACAGTCAGGATTAGTCCCAATGCAGATTAGTTACTTTGTCACGAAACAAGTACAAAAAAACTAGAGTTCCTCCAAGTGGACACTTAACCACAGGGCATCTACTATACATCCCAAGCCCAACCAGCGCCTTATTGCAACATCTTAGCCAGCTCTCATATAGACAATGGTCGTTCCATAACCCCGCCAAGCCCAGTTGTACCTGTTGTCTCCAGCAGCCCACGATGCCACAACCCATGGTGATCCTTCCCTTCGGCCATTCTTTACACAGGGAGCTGATGTTGCGCAACATCTGGAGTTCCAAGGAACATCCGCTTTGTGTCCAGGGCAGCTGCCGCTTCGCCCCGTGACGGCCCCCGTTAAATAAATATCTGAACCCTGAAGCACTTTAACCCCGCTCTCAGACTATTACTTAATAATACAGAAGATGGCTGTCCTCACACATCAAATATGTCATGATTGCAAATGGAGAATTGGATGGTGTCTCTGGCACCCTCTTGTGGTGAAATGTAGGACACACAATTACCACCGTCTGGCTGCATCGCTGCGACTACACGGTATTCACGGTACATTCCACGGAATTACAGACAAACCGGTACGCAAGGAAGTAAATATGCAAAATATTCTATAGCTTCATGACTTTGAACATCTTACTCTGCATCCTGTTAAGAAATTCTTTACATTCGTATTTTATATGTTACAAAATTGTGTCTTTTCAACAATAAAACCATAGTAGGGCCATCTTTCCTTGGTGAACCGTCATACACCGTGCAATATGTAAAGTGCTGTGTATATTGGCGGTGGTTGGGTGCAGGGACGTTCTCGAGACTTGTTGTGTGACTGTTGTTAGCTATTTATGTGAGTCATTTCGAAGAATCATTATTTTTAGATAACTCCTATAATTTATAGAGCCGTTTCCTGCTGTTTCTTTACACATTACTGTGAATTTTAGGGTCCGTGGAACCCTGCAATGCAATACCCCAGTTTTCATTACAAGCTAAACTCTACGTTAACGATTACTAAACATTGCATACCTCCCAGCTGCCTGGTTTTCGCAGGGCAGTCCTGATTTTCAGACATTGTCCCAGATAGCTGTTCTGGGTAGTGGGGGATACAGGCTGGGTGGGGAGATCCTCTGATCTCCCCTGAATGACCCTGGGAAGTGATAAGTCAAATGGGGGTTTGTGTTATATCAGCATTCCATGGGAACTCTCCGGGTTTGGAGAACTCCTGGAGAAGAGCTGCTTCACCGGGTGGCCATCTAAATCCTCTGGGTCGCGGGACACTCCCGCCAATGTACTCTTTAAATGGGGGTGTTTCCTGCAATGTCAACGGGAACACCCACTGATAGCAGGGGGGATGCCCGCTGACAGCAGGGCCGCCTACCCTGACATCAGTGGGCAGTCCTAGGCGCGTCCCGCAAGGGTAGGCTCCGGGTAGATGGAGCCCACAAGTTCCCAGGTATGGATACAGGTATATTCCACAGATGAACAGAACGAGAAACTCAACCTCAGGTTAAGGCTGGGTGTAAAATTTGCCCCGCATTACTAAATGAACACAATCTACCGCATCACAAACAGCAAACTAACAGCAGACTTCCAAGCGGAATTCGGGGTCAGCGTCTACGTTTTATTTATTTCAGACATTCTTTTCTCTTTTACCCCGAAGGCCTAACTGTGCTCTTAATTTCCTGCCCGGATGCCACTGTAAGCAGCCGACGGGGGCAACTAAAAATACTAACTACACCCAAACTCTAGCAAATGCATTCCCATCCGCAGAAAAAATACAGTTCTAGATATTTTTATTTCTTATTTTCTTTCCACACAAATTAATTTTATTAAAAAAAAACCCAAAGCCCTGGTATTAGCTTTCCTATTAATTCATTAATATTTATTAGGGCATGATTAAGATATAAGTATATGTTTTATACCACACTTTGGTAGAACCTAATGGGGAAATGTCACCTTCACTGCTTTGAGCATAATAAAACCCATTTATTAAACCATCGTATACATAACGTTTTTAGCTTACTTTCTAAATTGATTAACTTTTAACATATCTGCATATATTTGGTTGGCATTTATGGTAGGAAAGGCCAGTCTGATGTTGTAATCTGGTCTGCCAGCCATTCATGTGCAGAATAAGATAACAAAATCCAGTCTTAGGTATACGTGTAGATAAGAAGCCACGCGATCATATAGCGAGGACAGCGTTTAAGCCCAACTCAGCAGTGAAAGTGGTTTGCAAGCCTCAAGATCACCAGCCAGCAGTGATGATGGGAGTTGTAGTCTACAAACACAGCTGTAGTTCTACAGACGTTTCCAATGCTTTTATATGATTGCAACATGTTACAGGCGAAAGAATAACAAAGTATCAACGATAAATAAAAGTTATTGTTCAACATCACTATATATATATATATATATATATATATATATATATATATATATAAAATGCAAGTCAGAGGAACTGGTAAAAACCACCCCAGACCAGCGGGAGGAGGGATTCAACCTCATGTTAAGGCTGGGGTGTTAAAATTGCCACTTCTCATTAGCCCCGCGTTATTGCACTTTGACTATCCGACACTCTTTATACTTGGCTAATGAGGCCCATCCTGACTCAGCAAAGCCCTCCGTTAGTCACTCTCCCCCCCAAGCCGTGCAGGGAGTGTCTGCCCCGGGGGTGCTTCTGTCAGATAAACAGGACGGGCTCCCTGTCAGGCTGCGTTAGGGCAGCCAGTCATTATAACCGTGCGCAGAGCCAAGTAACCATTTCCACCAAGGGAAGCAAAACGGCGCACTGTGCAGCCAGCAATGGGATTTTAGAGAGGAGAATACCACAGGCCGACGAGAAGATCTGTTGACCAAGCGTCAATAGGGGTTGTTTGCTCCGCTCTGTGCCAAACCCCATGGTGTTCACTGACATTTGATAGCTTGGGAATTTACGAAATTTGCAACCGAGATATATTGGCCATTTTAATCTGGATATTTACTACGAGAACTTCTATCATTCTTGGCCAGTCCCTGGCTGTCCAAAGCCTTGCTTTCTAAAGTAGAAGCCGAGGACATGTTGGCCGGAGAAAATCCAGCCTGAGATCTCTCTTGCCTGTCTTAAGTTCTACCAAAGAAGACTGAAAGAAAGCGCCTGGATGTGACGTAACATGCTGGTGCATGCACTCACTATTACACCACACACAGCTATTAGAGATATAACTGGTTCCCAGTGCATTACTGGGATAGGAGATGGAGAGCTGATGGAGAGATGGAGAGCTGATAGAGAGATGGAGCATCTCCTGCCCTTATGCCACCGTAGTCCTATTAACAAAACAAGTTATTTAGTTATTGGCTGGCATACTATAAAATATTATATACAAAATGATATAAATATTGGGGGCAAACTACGTCATTGAACATGTTTGTTTCAACCCACCACACAAGATTAAAATTCTGCACAAAAATTCCCGATTCAGAAATCGTGGGCGCTGGGATGACGATGGTTTACCATTCCGTGTAATTCTGTGACGTAACATGTCCTATCAAAAGCTCGCTGGCGTGCATGGCCTCGAATGCCCTCTTTTCCCCGATGCCCACGGCCATTGGCTGCGTCAGAAACAGAGCAACCCTCTGCGAAGATGAGCCGATCTGCCGTTACCATGGTTACATACCCAGGAAAATGTGGGTCAACAGCAAATTTGGTTGTGGCAGTCAGCTTGAGAGGCGCCACAGTGCATTAAATCACAGAACATCACCTATACAGGCTGGGGTGGACTGTGGAATATTTTAGGATATACAATACAAAATCTTGAGTTCTTCTTAATTAATCTTTTGTTTAGACGGAAAAGCATCCGTTCCTGAAAGGGCTGCCCGTATCAGTCATTGTATTTTATGATTTAATTTAGGTTAATCTCAACGAGAAGATAGTGTGGAGTTGCAACAGGTCACCGACCACAAGGGCAATGCCAGGGTCTGCTATCTCATAATCTTCTGTGGAAATCTGGCCAAAAGTGCAAGTGTGCAAATGCATCTATGAACCATAAATATGGAAATACGTTCATACTCCAAGAGAAGCCTGGACTGGGCATAGGGCTCACAAGACAAATGCCTGGTGGTCCACTGGGCCTGAACCTACTTCCCAATTGCAAGGTGTAATGTAATCAGTTAATCTGTGGGCCGAGGTGCTTTAAATACCAGGGTCTAATTTTAGGTCTGGCCCTGGATCCTTGGATAGAAACATGAGAACTCTCACCATGTGCATTTATTAACTTTAACCCGGACGCCACAAAAGCCAGATCATACAGGTGAACTATGAGTTTTAAGCTTGGAGCTCAACTCCAGGACGTTGCCCAACAGCGGTCATCGGGGCAATTGAGTAAACCGAGAAATTAGTCATCTACAACTGCAGTCAAAGCCAAGGTCATAGTGAAAGGTTGTAAGAAATGGCAGACAAAAGGCAGAGAAGCCATGCAAACAATAATCCCAACCCTTAGCTTGTGTGGTTCAAGGGTGTAGTGGGTTCAATGCGGAACTCAGACACTAGTGGGGTTGCTGCGGGAGCTCTGTTGGCTGTCAGGGTTTACTTTCTGACGTCAAGAGGCTGCAGGTACGTATGTCGCTGAGTAGAGTTACTACACCTACAGATTCACTAAACACGGAATATCCCCCCCCCTTTGTAGAGCTGGACTGGCAATGACGAGGCACATTAAGAGTCCTGGCACTTTTAGGCCCGTGGTGTCTGATGACATAGGCTATGCCGGCCGCACACTACGTTTTAATGCTCACTTACCATGCGGCATTTAATGCTCACTTACCATGTGGCCGGCCATATCCAGCTTCTGGCCACACACTGCAGCACCCGGCCCACTGGGCACTTGCCTGGTCCAGGCTTTCCCCCTTGAATCACTCAAGGTGAAATAATTTCTTGCAGAATACATACAATTTTATGTCATCGTATTAAAAATGCTACAGGAGTTTGGTAAAAGCAGATGTAGGGTAATCCAGGCTGACGGTGGCAAATGAAATGAAATATGTCCTAATCCTGTTGCCCCATCAGAAGATATTTCGGCCAAACGGATATAAAGGGTGGTTATACCCCCCCGTTATGAGATCGCCAGTTTAGATTGTGGCATCTTTTTGGAAACGGGTATATATCTTCAAAATTCCTATGAAATGTTAGGTAGATCTCTTATTAAAAAAAAATAGAAAAAATGTCAAAAATCACATATTTACATATTAATAAATTTCCATGCTCATGGAAATTAAGCTTTATATCATAATTTATCTCAATTGATTATTACAAAAGGTTACACTATTCAAATTTAGTGTTAACTAAACTTTATATGGTGTAACGTAGTCTTGGCGCCTTGTTTTAATTTATTATTAGTTTTAGGGTGAATCTGTAATACGCTGTTTGCAGAGACAATCCCGTGGAATTCACGAGGCAGAACACGTTATATGTTTGCAGAAATTAACCAGTTATGCGTTAACAGGCTGTTGTATAATTGAAAAAATCCAGTTATTGCAAAACACATAAATTACACGCTAATATTACACCCCTAAATTGTGGAATAATTCAACTTATTGAGGTTTCAAATGAACCCGTTTGTAATATTTATTTTTAAAATGTTATTGTTATAAAATAACAACATATAACATTTTATTGTTATAAAATATCAGCGAAGAGAGAGAAATAATTTTGAATACCCTACCAATTATTTGAATCCTTCATCTCAAGCTTCATTAACGTGCATCTTGTATCAAAATATCGTGTTTGACTTACCATTTTTCCATGGCAATTTTAAGTTCGGCGCATGGATTTTCTGTAGGTGTTGCATTCACCTCTTCGACGGTCTGTGCCGACCCTTCTTTTGGACTGTCGGACATAATGGATATTTTTTTCCCAAAAAATATTAATTACAAGAAATTTTAGGACACGTTTTTTTTTTCCAAATGAAGCCCGGTTCTCGGTATGGCCAGCCTTTAGTCCCCTCTCAGTCCCTATCTATGACTTGCATGCACTGAGAGAATGAATGTCACTCACGCCGGGGTTCGGATAGTCCCTGCCCAGTCACGGGGAGGGAGGAATACAGGAGGGACGGCCACGGAGTACTCGAGTATTAACGTCGCTGTGCTTACTTCACAAAAATTATGTAAGAGGAGAGACATTTTAGCGGAAGTGACCTTTAGATGCTTGCAGCACAGGCGGTATAAATTAAACAGTAACAGAGGGCAGCTACAGGAATTTTCAACTCATTTCATATAAAACAGATATCCACTTCTTGAGCTTACAGGGGACTTTTTTTGAGTTTTATTTTAACCATTTTGATGCTTCCTGGTTTATCCTTTTAAACAAAAACCCTAAAAGGGAAAGTTTGACTACTCTTTTTTTTAATATTACCACTTAACCTGGTTTTTGAAGACATGCCGTAAAGTTCAGGTTGAAATAATACTAAGTTAAAGAAGTATTGTATTTTCTACTGCTAATTTTATAGAGGTGAATAATGTGAACCGATTTATAAATAAGGAGGGTCATCATATTATATGTGAAATATAGATTATAATGCCGTATATAAACCCAAAAAGCCCAAAGTCTACTCATTTCATATGTGTTAACCATGCGTAGCCCAGTAATTGTGATAGGCTTACACACCAAATATGCCTATACAGTTTTACATATTACGACTACAGACACTACACACCTCTACACAACATCATTAGTAGAAAACAACAGACAGGTTTATTTGTGTTTATCTTTTTCTAAAATTGCGTTAAGTTAAATATTTGCAATTTTAGTAGCACAATGTAGAGACACATAGTTAGACACGACTTGAAACTTTACATTCTTTACATGTATGGATGATAGTACGTTATCCCAGTAAAAGTCCTGGTCTCTTACATTTAAGCCAAGTAAATGTATCTGGAGTACGCAGACACTTTTCTATGTCATTGACACAGGCGCCCCCTAGTGGACATGCATGATACAACATAGTTCACACCAAGAGGGTTATTGAGGTGGATCTGTCAGCTAAATGAAGAGCAACATTTAAGCACCGAAGTACAAAACTACCTATATAATGTTTGAAAATCAAATTATTCTAAGCAACTTTACAATATTTTACCAGCAGATTTTAACGCCTAGTTGTGTTAATGGTATGACACACATCTAGTTAAAACCTTTACTTTCTTAATGGACCTCAACTATCCCAAGTCCTGCTTTAAAGCAAGTAAGAAAGGCTTAACGCTTTTTCATATTCACCTTGTAGTAAAGAAGCAGCCTTCCAAGGGGCTAACATAAATTTTAAGTTATGTAAAGGGTCTCTGCAACAGACAAACTGCATTTTTTATGAGAGTTCTCCTTTACGAGATATGTGCATTCGGATTTGTTCAAACTGCATATTTATCAAATTTGGTAAATTCATACGAAGCCATGAAAACAAGGCCAGACCTCCCCACGAATCAGATGAAAATGAAGCAAAAAGCTGTTAATTTTCGTCAGACATTTGTGGGTCCACATTCACTCACTCTCTCACATTTTCATTCTTGTTCACTCTCTCTCTCATGTTCTCTAAATGTTTCCCTACCTTCTATGCCAACCACTACCACATCTTCTATCTTCTTCCTTTCCTTTTGTCCTCTCTTTTCCTTTTTCAATGTTCAATCTTCACCAAAAGCACCTCCGAATGGAGGATCGGGGAGGACATCACCACAGCACTGCCATTTTGGCGGAAGTCGCCAGGTTAGGTCCAACGGACATGCCGGTAAAGAAAGAAGATTAAGGATTGAAGATTGAAGAGAGAAAAGGGAAGAGAAGGGAAAATGTATAAAATGAAGAAGATGGAGAAGAGGATGCGGAAGTGGTTGGCAGAAGCGGAAGTTGTCGGCAGACAAGGTAGAGAAACATTTAGAGAACATGTGAAAGAGAGTGAACGAGCGTGTGAAAGAGTGAATAAGAGCGGTCACAGGGCAATGGAATTAAAAATGCCCCAAATTTCCAGCATGCAAAAGAAAGGGCCAAAAACAGGCCAAAAAATCTGTCCAAATCGTTTTTGGCCCATTTGCACATGTCTATCTTATATTGTTACATTAGAAAGTCTTTCTTCATTATTCAGAAGACTCTAGCAGTCTCCAGCACAGATGCACACTCTGGCTCCGCCCATTGGTGATGTCACCGTCCCAGTGAATTCCAGAAGCTGCCAGCACCGCTTCTGCCTCTCATTTCTTACATAATTCATGATGCACACACACAGGCCCCTCCCCTTCGCTCCATATACAGCGAGCCCCAGGAAATGTCAGGAAGCGGCCAGAACTTTAAGCCGTGAATATAAAATGAGCCGCAGCTCTGAGCGGCCGCAGCACTGAGAAGCAAGACAGCCCAGAACAGGCAGATCGTCTGCAGCTGAACTCTGACAAGAAGCTCCCGGGAAAAGCAGCAGAAGATGTTTCCTCTGAGCCTCCTCCGGTCCCCGCACAGCCCGCTGTGTGTCTGCACGGAGCCGGCACTCACACTCTGGCCAGCTACGCGCCTCATCTTTGGGCAGCTGGAAGATGACATGCTGAGCATGAGGAGCGAGATGGAGAGGAGAATGCAGCGCGTCAACCAGGCTTATCAGCTCCTCTCTCAGGACGCGGACACGAGAAGCAGAATAGCCCAGAGCAGACAGTCAGCGGCCAAAGAAAGCGAGAAGCTCCGTCCCAAAACAGATGAAGCAGGGAAGGATCACTTTGAGCTCAGCCTAGACGTCAGTCGCTTCTCTCCCGAAGAGCTGACCGTGAAAACTGAAGGAAGGAGACTGATTGTGATGGGAAAACATGAGGAGAAAAGAGATGCCGAGGACGGAAGCCGCTTCCATGAATACCGAGAGTGGAGGAGAGAAGCGGAGCTCCCGGAAGATGTGAATCCTGAGGAAGTGATGAGTTCTCTGTCCCAGGACGGAAAGCTCCTCATTCAGGCTCCTCGCCTGGCGCTGCCGGCAGCTGCTGCGGAGAGGACCACCTCCATCACCACGACCCAGACACCGGTAAATGGAGAGGGGAAGAGCGCCGAGCCCCGGAACAGCAGCGAGAAAGAACAGCCAGAGACCGGAGCTCATTCTTCATCATAGACATTTAATGCACTTCGATTAATCTGTTTTTTTATTTTGATATGTATGCAATATATGTATTTGTGTTAATATTTCTAGACTACAAGTAATGTCTCAATATTATTACTATTTGTTTTAATAAAAAAAATATATTTTGCTTGTCGGTTTTCTCTCTGTTTGCTTTTATATCCTTAACATAAATATGATCCAGTAAGTGACACTTTCAGTACTGATACAAGCCATTTATTTTTTTTTTATAGTTAATTAGTGTACTGGGGAAACTCATATTATCCTATTTTATAATTGATGTAGCATTTTGATGTAAACTGTGCAAATTCTAACATATATGCAAATTCTAACATATATATAATTAAATTAATTAAAACAAAGACACAATTCTCCCCATTATATTTTTTGCTCTATAACATTTTATCTTTTTGACTAGCTAGTTCTACGTAACAGTAGCTTCTGTTATTTTTTACTTGATTTCTCCTGTGTGCTTGTTCTGGTCTATCTTTTCTAATGAGATAAGATAAAAAAGGTGTGCGGATATCCTGACACGAACACAAACGGTACAAGTTCATGAATATTTGGCAATGTGTTTTATTAAGCAATGATTGTACCCTGAAATGATTGTCAATGTTAAAACTTCAAATACACTTATTGAGAGCATCCATCTTGGTGTTCTAGTGCATCTTTGCTAAGTTGTAATGGGTATCATCGTAGTTGGGGTCATGTATGAAACCTTCTCTTTGTTGGGCACAGTATTACCCGACATCCATGGATGTACACAGTGTAGTAGGAAGAGCTGGGACATTAAAGGTAGGTGTTGCCTCTATATAGGTGCGTGACTAGATATTCTATGGAAATCCCTAGCAGATCATGTTCACTGAGAAGAGCGGAAGGTTTATTCATTCTATTTCAAGCTGTTCTCAAATTTGCTTTGAATAAAAAGAACCAAATTAGGTGTTTACAAAGGACAACTCTGATGACTCTCGTCCGCTTGGCTAGCTTCAAAGACCAGCCTCAGTGAACTAGATGCAAATCACAATTGGACTGGGGCAACCCAGCAACATTGGCAACAATTACCCCAACACTTCCCTGCAGGAGTGCACACACACACCAAAAAAAGGAAGAAATACACACAAAATCATCACTCTACAGCCTCAAAAATATATTGATTTCCAGTACAAGATATATTTACCCTTTTGCAAACTAGGGGGAAAAGAAAGAAAATGATCAAATTAAGTAATTATACGGGCAACCCTGGTGACCTGGTGAAATATATAAGTGGGGCCTGAGTTACAAATATAAATACTTGGTTCCCCCCAATAATAAAATAGCCCTGGTTATTAAGGGATACACGTTTAAGAACTTCTTCCACACAGTGAATGTGTGCATTTTGGGTTAATATATAGCCCCTGGTCCCTTCCTTCCAATCTCATGAGTGTTGGCAACAACCTACGGTAGACTAGGCCAATTGCTTCATGGGCCAGTTAAATGGGATATCTTTAATCTCCCCAGCCAGTTCATTTACACTATGGAGGGCTATTCAGAGTCAGCAAAACTTCCATAACCTGCTGTTAAGGTCATAATGATGGCAGCCGCGGAGGGAGCGGCTGGGGCTTTGCCCTGGGTCAGGCCTCCAAGTCCACTCATCAAACTCCATACATTTAACAGTGAAATGGTCTTCCAAGTTCCCTGGGCAGATATACAGCAAGGCACGTTTGCCTCAGGTTATATATACAAGCCGGTTTTAAAATCAAGCATTTTTTTGTGCATGATTGCAGGTTCTCACCAAACCTTAGGGTTAAGCACCATCCCTACCACACAGGTTCAGGGCCGGACTGGGCCTGAAAAGCAGCCCTGGAAACATTTGGAGAGCAGCCCCTTATATTTTATCTCACGGTCGAGCTCTTATACCCACACACATCCTTATACATAGCAGAGTCACACTAATTGCCATACCAATAACTATAAAACATAAGGTGTTTTTGGAGGCAGAGTATAAGGTGTTTTGTGAGGCAGAGTGGCATATAAGGGGTTAAAAGGCATTTCTAGAGGCAGATTGGCATAAAGGGGGTTAGAAGCCATATCATGGGGCACTCTGCCCCCAGAAAAGCCTTATACCCCCCCTTTAACCCCCCCCCCCCGACTTACCACTGCTTCTGATCCCCTGGTGTGCGGTGAGGGCAGAGGCCAGCATTTATAAAGTAAAAGGGGCCGGCGTCCACTTTCAATCCCACTCACAGCCACTTAGCGGCTGTTTTGAATGTTGGTCTACCGGCCCACGGACCGACCGGGCCACCAGGAAATTTCCCGGTATCCTGGTGGGCCAGTCCGACCCTGCACAGGTTCCTTATAAATGGTGTCTGGAGAAGATTTAAACACATTGTATGTGTCATATGAGAGCTGACCAACAGGTTATTTACCCAGATTGGATATAAATAAATCCACTAAATCACTTTCTATAAGATGAATAGATATTTTCTTATTTATTTTCAGCGGAGAAGTGTATAAAACAGGCTTGAAATATAATCCAGTCTCTCAGAGAGCACAGGGCCTGATTAATATGACAAACAGGTAAAGTTAATTATCCCTCTATGTTTCCTTGTCCTCAAATAAAAAAAAATATTTTTAATTTTTACTGCAAATTTTAATATAAGAGTAAACAGGACATGATCATTCATCTGATTTACATATTATATACAGTTACACTTATGATTAACGACAATATTTATATTTCCTATTGATTTTAATGATATTGTATTATTTACTCCTATCAGGAGATGTCACAGGATCCTGATCAAATAGATATCACCCAACATATAAATCACATTTCTAGCCGTATTTCACTTACTTTGTCATACTAAGACACAACAGAGACGCAGCATGGATCCTCCTTACAAATTTTATCATTTGCACGAATTTGATACAAAAGGACTTTTTGATAGATACTTTTCTGCGACAGCCGACAAGCTTTACTATGATGAGGTTGTGGTTTTTCCCATGAAAGTACTTCACAAGGCAGTTGCTAAAGGTAAGTACATTTATTCTCAAATAATATATACTTCTGTAAAACATCACTTTGTTTTTTGTAATTACTAATATAACTTTTCCGCAGGTAACATTAGAGGAGAAGTTCTGATAGACGTTTCGGTTGGCCCCACATTTCACCAACTTTTATCAGTTTCTGAGTATTTCAAAGAGATCACTGTTCTAGAATTCAGCGATGCCTGTATCAAGGATCTGGAGAACTGGGTGAAAAAAGGAGACGATGCCTTTGACTTGTCTCATACATCAAAGTTTCTGACAGAACTACAGGAAACCAAGTAATGTATTTATTATTATTATTACTATTATTTTGCATACGTTCTACCTTGCATGAACTCTAATGTGTATCCATTGAGTAATATATTTATGTTTTTTTTTCAGTGATAAGTGGGAAGAAAAGGAAGAGAATGTCAGAAAAAGAATTAAACACATCTTGAAATGTGATTTTACCAAAAAGAACCCTACAGACCCTGTTGTGTTGCCAAAAGCCGACTGTATTGTGAGTTATTTTGGAATAAATGTTGTTTCCAAAGATCAAAAAAGCTACAGTGACAACCTGAAAAAACTCTCAATTATGCTGAAGCCAGGAGGCCGCCTGTTATTATTTGGTGGGTTTAATGCAGTTTTCTTCACCCTTGCTGATGAAAAGTTTCATACCTTATCATATGATGAAGCTTTTCTCAGAAAGGCCTTGGCAGAAGCCGGCTTTGCTATTGACGGCCTGGAGGTTTTGGAAAGCAAAATGCGCAATGAGTCCTTTTATTGTGAACATATTTGCTTTGTTAATGCTTTAAAAATAAAAGAACCTAAGATGTAGGCTAACATTTTCAGCATGGGGTGTGTGTGTGTACAGCAATGCTTGGAACTCAGATGCTAAACAGTTTACGTATTTTAATTAAATATTTCGATCTACATAGTGATATAAAATATAACAGCGCTGCTTTGTAGTATAATAATAACAAAATGAAAATATAAAATAGTATCCACAATATAGACAACCTAAATAAACTATCGCAGTTCTCAACATCTCATTTGGCTTGCAGGCTTAGAGTCAGCCTAAAATAAAAAAAAACAAAATATTTCTTCTTCTTTTGATCACACTAGGTGGGAATTTGAAATTGTTATTGAGAATATGTATAGGAATAAAGAAAGGGATGTCCATAATTTTCAAACAGGGGACAGCAGATTATTACTGAAACATATATGAGTGTGTTTCTCTATGTCTTAACCTGTGAAGTACTTGAGTCAAGGACAATCAACCTTTGAAAAAGCATAACCTTTAGACTATGATTTACAGTTATTTTATTATTTAGTCTACTTTTTGGAAATAGTATAGTCTTCTATTTTTTGCTCTATAGCCTTTTATCTTTTTGACTAGCTAGTTCTACGTAACAGTAGCTTCTGTTATTTTTTACTTGATTTCTCCCTTGTGCTTGTTCTGGTCTATCTTTTCTAATGAGATAAGATAAAATTACATGTAAGGTGTGCAGATATCCTTACATGAACACAAACGGTACAAGTTCATGAATATTTGACAATGTGTTTTATTAAACAATGATTGTACCCTGAAATGATTGTCAATGTTAAAACTTCAAATAAAATTATTGAGAGCATCCATCTTGGTGTTCTAGAGCATCTTTGCTAAGTTGTAATGTGTATCATCGTAGTTGGGGTCATGACTGAAACCTTCTCTTTGTTGGGCACAGTATTACCCGACATCCATGGATGTACACAGTGTAGCAGGAAGAGCTGGTGTTGCCTCTATGTAGGTGCGTGACTAGATATTCTATGGAAATCCCTAGCAGATCATGTTCACTGAGAAGAGCAGAAGGTTTATTCATTCTATTTCAAGCTGTTCTCAAATTTGCTTTGAATAAAAAGAACCAAATTAGGTGTTTACAAAGGACAACTCTGATGACTCTCGTCCGCTTGGCTAGCTTCAAAGACAAGCCTCAGTGAACTAGTTGCAAATCACAACTGGACTGGGGCAACCCAGCAACATTGGCAACAATTACCCCAACACTTCCCTGCAGGAGTGCACACACACACCAAAAAAAGGAAGAAATACACACAAAATCATCACTCTACAGCCTCAAAAATATATTGATTTCCAGTACAAGATATATTTACCCTTTTGCAAACTAGGGGGAAAAGAAAGAAAATGATCAAATTAAGTAATTATACGGGCAACCCTGGTGACCTGGTGAAATATATAAGTGGGGCCTGAGTTACAAATATAAATACTTGGTTCCCCCAATAATAAAATAGCCCTGGTTATTAAGGGATACATTTTTTAAGAATTTCTTCCACACAGTGAATGTGTGCATTTTGGGTTAATATATAGCCCCTGGACCCTTCCTTCATTTCTTCCAATCTCATGAGTGTTGGCAACAACCTACGGTAGACTAGGCCAATTGCTTCGTGGGCCAGTTAAATGGGATTTACACTATGGAGGGCTATTCAGGGTCAGCAAAACTTCCATAACCTGCTGTTAAGGTCATAATGATGGCAGCCGTGGAGGGAGCGGCTGGGGCTTTGCCCTGGGTCAGGCCTCCAAGTCCACTCATCAAACTCCATACATTTAAGCAGTGAAATGGTCTTCCAAGTTCCCTGGGCAGATATACAGCAAGGCACGTTTGCCTCAGGTTATATATACCAACTGGTTTTAAAATCAAGCATTTTTTTGTGCATGATTGCAGGTTCTCACCACACCTTAGGGTTAAGCACCATCCCTACCACACAGGTTCAGGGCCGGACTGGGCCTGAAAAGCAGCCCTGGAAACATTTGGAGAGCAGCCCCTTATATTTTATCTCACGGTCGAGCTCTTATACCCACACGCATCCTTATACATAGCAGAGTCACACTAATTGCCATACCAATAACTATAAAACATTATTTTTTCACATTATTTGTATTGCAAAAGTGTTAAAAGGCCCTAATAAATGAAATACATTACACATAATGGAATCAAAACATTTGAGACTGCAAACATTTTTAGATGAAAAAGTTATTTTATTCAGTGGAACAAAACAGCAATCACATTATTCTTCACAATATTCTTGTAACAAACCTTTATTTCTTTATTAATTCATGTAAACTATTTTTTCATATTTAATAAAAGCTATGATTCGATAAAAATATATTTTTTTGTTTTTATTTCCTTTTATTTGCCAACCTGCCCCCGAGTTATGCACATCTGCCCCCAGGCTTGCCACTCTGCCCCCAGAAATGCCTTATACCCCATATATGCCACTGTGCCTCCCTGATATGCCTTATACCCTCCTATTTGCCACTTTGCCCCATGATATGCCTTTTAACCCCCATATGCCACTCTGCCCCATGATATCCCTTATACCCCTATATACCAGGGGCATATCATGGGACATAGTGGCATATAAGGGGTTAAAAGACATGTCATGGGGCAGAGTGTCATATAGCGGGGTATAAGGTGTTTGTGGAGGCAGAGTGGCATATAGGGGGTTAAAAGGCATTTCTAGAGGCAGAGTGGCATAAAGGGGGTTAGAAGCCATATCATGGGGCACTCTGCCCCCAGAAAAGCCTTATAACCCCATTTACCCCCTCCCCCCCGACTTACCACTGCTTCTGATCCCCTGGTGTCCGGTGAAGGCAGCGGCCGGCATTTATAAAGTAAAAGGGGCCGCCGTCCACTTTCAATCCCACTCACAGCCACTTAGCGGCTGTTTTGAATGTTGGTCTACCGGCCCACGGACAGACCGGGCCACCAGGAAATTTCCCGGTATCCTGGTGGGCCAGTCCGACCCTGCACAGGTTCCTTATAAATGGTGTCTGGAGAAGATTTAAACACATTGTATGTGTCATATGAGAGCTGACCAACAGGTTATTTAGCCAGATTGGATATAAATAAATCCACTAAATCACTTTCTATAAGATGAATAGATATTTTCTTATATATTTTCAGCGGAGAAGTGTATAAAACAGGCTTGAAATAAAATCCAGTCTCTCAGAGAGCACAGGGCCTGATTAATATGACAAACAGGTAAAGTTAATTATCCCTCTATTTCCTTGTCCTCAAATAAAAAAAAATATTTGTAATTTTTACTGCAAATTTTAATATAAGAGTAAACAGGACATGATCATTCATCTGATTTACATATTATATACAGTTACACTTATGATTAACGACAATATTTATCTTTCCTATTGATTTTAATGATATTGTATTATTTACTCCTATCAGGCGATGTCACAGGATCCTGATCAAATAGATATCACCCAACATATAAATCACATTTCTAGCCGTATTTCACTTACTTTGTCATACTAAGACACAACAGAGACGCAGCATGGATCCTCCTTACAAATTTTATCATTTGCACGAATTTGATACAAAAGGACTTTTTGATAGATACTTTTCTGCGACAGCCGACAAGCTTTACTATGATGAGGTTGTGGTTTTTCCCATGAAAGTACTTCACAAGGCGGTTGCTAAAGGTAAGTACATTTATTCTCTAATAATATATACTTCTGTAAAACATCACTTTGTTTTTTGTAATTACTAATATAACTTTTCCGCAGGTAACATTAGAGGAGAAGTTCTGATAGACGTTTCGGTTGGCCCCACATTTCACCAACTTTTATCAGTTTCTGAGTATTTCAAAGAGATCACTGTTCTAGAATTCAGCGATGCCTGTATCAAGGATCTGGAGAACTGGGTGAAAAAAGGAGACGATGCCTTTGACTTGTCTCATACATCAAAGTTTCTGACAGAACTACAGGAAACCAAGTAATGTATTTATTATTATTATTACTATTATTTTGCATACGTTCTACCTTGTATGAACTCTAATGTGTATCCATTGAGTAATATATTTATGTTTTTTTTTTCAGTGATAAGTGGGAAGAAAAGGAAGAGAATGTCAGAAAAAGAATTAAACACATCTTGAAATGTGATTTTACCAAAAAGAACCCTACAGACCCTGTTGTGTTGCCAAAAGCCGACTGTATTGTGAGTTATTTTGGAATAAATGTTGTTTCCAAAGATCAAAAAAGCTACAGTGACAACCTGAAAAAACTCTCAATTATGCTGAAGCCAGGAGGCCGCCTGTTATTATTTGGTGGGTTTAATGCAGTTTTCTTCACCCTTGCTGATGAAAAGTTTCATACCTTATCATATGATGAAGCTTTTCTCAGAAAGGCCTTGGCAGAAGCCGGCTTTGCTATTGACGGCCTGGAGGTTTTGGAAAGCAAAATGCGCAATGAGTCCTTTTATTGTGAACATATTTGCTTTGTTAATGCTTTAAAAATAAAAGAACCTAAGATGTAGGCTAACATTTTCAGCATGGGGTGTGTGTGTACAGCAATGCTTGGAACTCAGATGCTAAACAGTTTACGTATTTTAATTAAATATTTCGATCTACATAGTGATATAAAATATAACAGCGCTGCTTTGTGGTATAATAATAACAAAATGAAAATATAAAATAGTATCCACAATATAGACAACCTAAATAAACTATCGCAGTTCTCAACATCTCATTTGGCTTGCAGGCTTAGAGTCAGCCTTAAATAAAAAAAACCAAAATATTTCTTCTTCTTTTGATCACACTAGGTGGGAATTTGAAATTGTTATTGAGAATATGTATAGGAATAAAGAAAGGGATATCCATAATTTTCAAACAGGGGACAGCAGATTATTACTGAAACATATATGAGTGTGTTTCTCTATGTCTTAACCTGTGAAGTACATGAGTCAAGGACAATCAACCTTTGAAAAAGCATAACCTTTAGACTATGATTTACAGTTATTTTATTATTTAGTCTACTTTTTGGAAATAGTATAGTCTTCTATTTTTTGCTCTATAGCCTTTTATCTTTTTGACAAGCTAGTTCTACGTAACAGTAGCTTCTGTTATTTTTTACTTGATTTCTCCCTTGTGCTTGTTCTGGTCTATCTTTTCTAATGAGATAAGATAAAATTACATGTAAGGTGTGCAGATATCCTGACACGAACACAAACGGTACAAGTTCATGAATATTTGACAATGTGTTTTATTAAACAATGATTGTACCCTGAAATGATTGTCAATGTTAAAACTTCAAATAAAATTATTGAGAGCATCCATCTTGGTGTTCTAGAGCATCTTTGCTAAGTTGTAATGTGTATCATCGTAGTTGGGGTCATGACTGAAACCTTCTCTTTGTTGGGCACAGTATTACCCGACATCCATGGATGTACACAGTGTAGTAGGAAGAGCTGGGACATTAAAGGTAGGTGTTGCCTCTATATAGGTGCGTGACTAGATATTCTATGGAAATCCCTAGCAGATCATGTTCACTGAGAAGAGCAGAAGGTTTATTCATTCTATTTCAAGCTGTTCTCAAATTTGCTTTGAATAAAAAGAACCAAATTAGGTGTTTACAAAGGACAACTCTGATGACTCTCGTCCGCTTGGCTAGCTTCAAAGACAAGCCTCAGTGAACTAGTTGCAAATCACAATTGGACTGGGGCAACCCAGCAACATTGGCAACAATTACCCCAACCCCTGCAGGAGTGCACACACACACCAAAAAAAGGAAGACATACACACAAAATCATCACTCTACAGCCTCAAAAATATATTGATTTCCAGCACAAGATATATTTACCCTTTTGCAAACTAGGGGGAAAAGAAAGAAAATGATCAAATTAAGTAATTATATGGGCAAAAATAGCCCTAGTTATTAAGGGATACATGTTTAAGAACTTCTTCCACACAGTGAATGTGTGCATTTTGGGTTAATATATAGCCCCTGGTCCCTTCCTTCCAATCTCATGAGTGTTGGCAACAACCTACGGTAGACTAGGCCAATTGCTTCATGGGCCAGTTACATAGGATATCTTTAATCTCCCCAGCCAGTTCATTTACACTATGGAGGGCTATTCAGAGTCAGCAAAACTTCCATAACCTGCTGTTAAGGTCATAATGATGGCAGCCGCGGAGGGAGCGGCTGGGGCTTTGCCCTGGGTCAGGCCTCCAAGTCCACTCATCAAACTCCATACATTTAAGCAGTGAAATGGTCTTCCAAGTTCCCTGGGCAGATATACAGCAAGGCACGTTTGCCTCAGGTTATATATACAAGCCGGTTTTAAAATCAAGCATTTTTTTTGTGCAGGTTCTCACCACACCTTAGGGTTAAGCACCATCCCTACCACACAGGTTCAGGGCCGGACTGGGCCTGAAAAGCAGCCTGGAAACATTTGGAGAGCAGCCCCTTATATTTTATCTGACGGTCGAGCTCTTATACCCACACGCATCCTTATACATAGCAGAGTCACACTAATTGCCATACCAATAACTATAAAACATAAGGTGTTTTTGGAGGCAGAGTATAAGGTGTTTTGTGAGGCAGAGTGGCATATAAGGGGTTAAAAGGCATTTCTAGAGGCAGAGTGGCATAAAGGGGGTTAGAAGCCATATCATGGGGCACTCTGCCCCCAGAAAAGCCTTATACTCCCCTTTAACACCCCCCCCCCCGACTTACCACTGCTTCTGATCCCCTGGTGTGCGGTGAGGGCAGAGGCCAGCATTTATAAAGTAAAAGGGGCCGGCGTCCACTTTCAATCCCACTCACAGCCACTTAGCGGCTGTTTTGAATGTTGGTCTACCGGCCCACGGACCGACCGGCCCACCAGGAAATTTCCCGGTATCCTGGTGGGCCAGTCCGACCCTGCACAGGTTCCTTATAAATGGTGTCTGGAGAAGATTTAAACACATTGTATGTGTCATATGAGAGCTGACCAACAGGTTATTTACCCAGATTGGATATAAATAAATCCACTAAATCACTTTCTATAAGATGAATAGATATTTTCTTATTTATTTTCAGCGGAGAAGTGTATAAAACAGGCTTGAAATATAATCCAGTCTCTCAGAGAGCACAGGGCCTGATTAATATGACAAACAGGTAAAGTTAATTGAATTTGAAGAAGAAACGTGGATAATTTCCAAGTGATCCGAAAAGGTAAGGTAATCAGAATCTCATTAAAGAGAAAACAGCAGACGGTCCGTAGAGATTGTGAAAGGTACAGGTTGGTATCCAGCGTAGAAAAAACAGGGGTCAATCCAAAATGGGTAGTTAAATTCACAGTCCAAGTTTCTCAGGAGCAGGTTCAGGCGTTTGTCAGACTCTCAACACATTAATGAGATATTATATCTCGGCGAGGGCCCCATCTTGAGTACATTTGGTAATAGAGGTACTTATAATTAAGATTTGGAACACAAAACCTACAATCTACATTCTGTTTAGGAACAAGATACATTATAGTAACATAGGTTTATTTACAATGTCTGGGGGGGGGATAAATAGTTTTATCCCTCTATGTTTCCTTAATATAAGAGTAAACAGGACATGATCATTCATCTGATTTACATATTATATACAGTTACACTTATGATTAACGACAATATTTATATTTCCTATTGATTTTAATGATATTGTATTATTTACTCCTATCAGGCGATGTCATAGGATCCTGATCAAATAGATATCACCCAACATATAAATCACATTTCTAGCCGTATTTCACTTACTGTGTCATACTAAGACACAACAGAGACGCAGCATGGATCCTCCTTACAAATTTTATCATTTGCATGAATTTGATACAAAAGGACTTTTTGACAGATACCTTTCTGCGACAGCCGACAAGCTTTACTATGATGAGATTGTGGTTTTTCCCATGAAAGTACTTCACAAGGCGGTTGCTAAAGGTAAGTACATTTATTCTCTAATAATATATCACTTTGTTTTTTTGTAATTAGTAATATTACTTTTCCGTAGGTAACATTAGAGGAGAAGTTCTGATAGACGTTTCGGTTGGCCCCACATTTCACCAACTTTTATCAGTTTCTGAGTATTTCAAAGAGATCATTGTTCTAGAATTCAGCGATGCCTGTATCAAGGATCTGGAGAACTGGGTGAAAAAAGGAGACGATGCCTTTGACTTGTCTCATACATCAAAGTTTCTGACAGAACTACAGGAAACCAAGTAATGTATTTATTATTATTATTATTATTATTATTATTTTGCATTCGTTCTACCTTGCATGAACTCTAATGTGTATCCTTTGAGTAATATATATATATATATATTTTTTCAGTGATAAGTGGGAAGAAAAGGAAGAGAATGTCAGAAAAAGAATTAAACACATCTTGAAATGTGATTTTACCAAAAAGAACCCTACAGACCCTGTTGTGTTGCCAAAAGCCGACTGTATTGTGAGTTACTTTGGAATAAATGTTGTTTCCAAAGATCAAAAAAGCTACAGTAACAACCTGAAAAAACTCTCAATTATGCTGAAGCCAGGAGGCCGTCTGTTATTATTTGGTGGGTTTAATGCAGTTTTCTTCACCCTTGCTGATGAAACGTTTCATACCTTATCATATGATGAAGCTTTTCTAAGAAAGGCCTTGGCAGAAGCCGGCTTTGCTATTGACGGCCTGGAGGTGTTGGAAAGCAAAATGCGCAATGAGTCCGTTTATTGTGAACATATTTGCTTTGTTAATGCTTCCAAAATAAAAGAACCTAAGATGTAGGCTAACATTTTCAGCATGGGGTGTGTGTGTACAGCAATGCTTGGAACTCAGATGCTAAACCGTTTACGTATTTTAATTAAATAAATAGCACTGCTATGTAGTATAATAATAAACAATGAAAATATAAAATAGTATCCACAATATAGACAACCTAAATAAACTATCACAGTTCTCAACATCTCATTTTGCTTGCAGGCTTAGAATCAGCCTTACATAAAAAAAAACAAAATATTTCTTCTTCTTTTGATCACACTAGGTGGGAATTTGAAATAGTTATTGCGAATATGTATAGGAATAAAGAAAGGGATATCCATAATTTTCAAACAGGGGACAGCAGATTATTACTGGAAGATAGTGTGCTTCTTCTGGTCTATCTTCCTACACTCTCCGTAAGTTGTAGATCATAAATGTTGAAATGAGATAAGACACAAACGGTACAAGTTCATGAATATTTGACAATGTGTTTTATTAAGCAATGATTGTACCCTGAAATGATTGTCAATGTTAAAACTTCAAATAAAATTATTGAGAGCATCCATCTTGGTGTTCTAGTGCATCTTTGCTAAGTTGTAATGTGTATCATCGTAGTTGGGGTCATGTATGAAACCTTCTCTTTGTTGGGCACAGTATTACCCGACATCCATGGATGTACACAGTGTAGTAGGAAGAGCTGGGACATTAAAGGTAGGTGTTGCCTCTATATAGGTGCGTGACTAGATATTCTATGGAAATCCCTAGCAGATCATGTTCACTGAGAAGAGCAGAAGGTTTATTCATTCTATTTCAAGCTGTTCTCAAATTTGCTTTGAATAAAAAGAACCAAATTAGGTGTTTACAAAGACAAGCCTCAGTGAACTAGTTGCAAATCACAATTGGACTGGGGCATCCCCAGCAACAATGGCAGTACATACAAAATCAAATTAAGTAATTATAAGGGCAACCCTAGTGACCTGGTGAAATATATCCGAAGGGTACTGAGTTAAAAATAAAATATAAATAATATAAATATATGAAAATACTTGGTCCCCCAATAATAAAATAGTCCTGTTTGTTAAGGGATACTTGTTGAGAACTTCAACCACATGGTGAATGTCTGCATTTTAGGTTAATATATAGCCCCTGGACCCTTCCTTCCTTTCTTCCAATCTCATGAGTGTTGGCAACAACACACACGGTAGACTAGACCAATTACTCAATGGGCCAGTTACATGGGGTATATTTAATCTCCCCAGCCAGTTTATTTACACTATGGAGTCATCTTACACTTTATAAGTTGCTCCAGGTAAGTACACTTACTCTCTAGTAATATGTCTACAGTATATTTTTCTACTCTGTCTAAACCCACCAGTTCATTCTCTGTTTCAGGATATAATGGAATTATCAATCCTGATAAAACTTCATGTTGTTTTTTGAAATTACTAATATCACTTTTCCGCAGGTGACTTTATAGGAGACACTCTGACATTTCTGTTGGCCCCACATTTCACCACCTTTTATAAGGTTCTGAGTATTTCA
The DNA here is from genome assembly GCF_027358695.1 of Spea bombifrons. NCBI lineage: Eukaryota > Metazoa > Chordata > Amphibia > Anura > Pelobatidae > Spea > Spea bombifrons. The sequence continues at coordinate 8,319,122 of NC_071098.1, forward strand.
AAGATATCTTTGTTCTAGAATTAAATAACTCATGTATCAAAGAGCTGGAGAACTGGATGTACACAATGAAGTAGGAAGAGCTGGGACACTAAAGGTAGGTGCTGGCTTCTTCCCCAATTCATGAAAAGGCTGTCCCCGTGACTCAGCCCGTTCACGGAAGAACCCTGGGACACCTGGTTAACATGGTTGCTACTGAGAAGAGGAGGTGGGCAGAGAAAGAATGAGAAGAAGAGGCAAGAAGTGGATCTGCAGAAAAGGAGACAGGGACACAGAAGCAGAAGGTGGAGAGAGTAAGGAGACATTGATAAAGAGTGCGAGAGAGTGAATAAGAGTGTGAGAGAGAGAGTGAGTATGTGAGAGCATGAGAGAGTGTGAGTGAGTGACAAGAAAGTTTGTTTCTGAACAGAAAAACCATTTCACTCGATAGCTTGAAATAAAAGACCAAAAACTAAACAAGAAATGTGTTTAAAACGTGTTGCAAGTCGAGTGTATAGTCATCCTCGCATGGATTCAGCCTCATGCATATTTGACAATATGTTTTATGAAAGTATAATTGTGCTATGTTTTGACAATTATTACTCTATAAACTGTTTAAAACATCCTTCATGCAATTATTTTGCCAGTGCTGCTCCTTCTATGGGACCAAAATCTGTAAAATAAAATTGTTGAGAGAGCTCATTTTGGTCTAGAAGATCTTTGCTAAGATGTGATGTTTACCTTTAGTTTAGAAAAAAAGCAATCTGTCACCTTCTGGATATTTGGCACAACATTACCAAAGCCCACGGAGCTTCATCTGCTGCTTTCTGATGGGAAATTGGTGTTGTAGGAAAAGTTAGGATATTAAAGTTAGGCAGTGCCTCTACTTATGGTGTGTGACTAAATATTCCTTGCAAACCCCTATGAGATCATGTTCTGATGACTCTATCATCTGCTAGATTTTGTTAGACAAAGCCTCTTACTGCTTAAGCTTTTGGTGACTGTTGCAAAGTAAGATTGGCTCCACTTATGTTGTGAAAATAAATCAATGTAGAAAATAACACCACCCAATGAATATAGATGATAAGGGTTACCATCTAGACCCCTGGCCATTCCCCCCCCCCCCGTCTCATCAATGGTGGGGAGTAATAGTAACACAGTGTCTAATGCGTTTCTCCTGAGCTATGAGAGACCACAGTATGGATCAAAGGGTGCCTACTAACTACACATATTGCCACAGGTCCCCTCATTAAACTTCATAGATATAAGAGAGCCGGGCTCTCTCCACCTAATGCATCGGTTTGTCTTAGTCTGTCAATTCTGGTCTTGTCATACCCCTTGAATATATGTATTGCATTAAGCGCTGCGTAAATTGTTGACACTATATAAATAAAAGATAATAATAGTAATAATATAAAAGGTCAAATGATGTCCCAAGTTCTCTTGCCAGGTATACACAGACCAAGGCATGTTTATGTCAGGTTATACATACCGTTAACGAGGGACTGTCACATGTTGTCTCCCTGGTCCTTGACTTTCAACATTTGACTTGGCATTTATGGGAAAATAACAGGGAGAAAATTACACTATTGTTTTTTATCATTATATCATGTAAATGGAAGCAACGCTTGCTTTTATAGAATATATAGTTTATACTACGTAAAGGATATGATGGTCACAAACTCACAACTATAAGAAGACTCCCTGACCCCAGGAACATAACGAGTTAAGGTGGTTCTGGGTTTTTAGGGGGACTATGAAAAGTAATTGACAAATGATTTATCCCAAGTACAAGTGATCAAAAATAATAATTCAAAGTAAATCAATTAATGGAATCCACAGTCTGCTTAGGAGCAGGATACATTATAACACACCCATATGAGTGTCTCACCCTTCCCACACTCACAGAGTGTGTCTGAGGGTTCCTCTTTCAATATACATTAAAATTTCTGAGTGTCTGTTTTCTATACTTGCCTTTCCCATGGCACTAAAAACAAAATACAGGATGTGATCGCAGCCACGTAACATGTTTCCCGTTCTTCATTTTGAGCACCTGATGCAGTCACACGTTTGAACCATGAGTCATAAATATTTATATTTAATATTGATTATAATATTGTTTTTTTCTTTTTTAAGTCCGTGTCATAGGATCCTGGTCATATGCATATCAGTCAACATACAAATCATATTTAAAGTCATGTATCGCTTACTGAGTTATACCGCAGCAGAACAGAAGCACATGATGGATCCCTCTTACAAACACTATCATGTGCACAAGTTTGATTCCAAAGAGTTTTTAACAGATACTTTTCTGCAGCAACTGGCAAAGTTTACTGTGAAGAAGTTTTGATGTTTCCTATGAAAGAACTACACAAAGCAGTGACTCCAGGTAAGTATATTAATATTTAATTATATTTATTCATATTTTTCTACGTCGGCCTAAAATCTACAGTGCCGGTGAGCAGAGAGAAACACTTTGAACAATCCAACTTGCATTTGATGTTCTGTATTAGGATACATCTACTAGCGACAGTGGTCAAGGTTTCTTATAACAGTGCGTTCTAAATAGAACTCTCCAAAGTGATTAGAGAGTAGAGGATGGCAGAGTGAATGCTCAGGGTATGTGATTACTCTTCCCATAACTTTATTTTTTTAAATTTATTATTGTTACTTTTTTCCGCAGGTGACATTAGAGGAGAAGTTCTGATAGACATGTCTGTTGGTTGCAGCATTCACCACCTGTTGCCAGTTTCTGAGTATTTCAAAGAGATCACTGTTCTAGAATTCAGCGATGCCTGTATCAAGGATCTGGAGAATTGGGTGAAAAAAGGACACGATGCCTTTGATTGGTCTCATGCATCAAAGTTTATGACGGAACTGCAAGGAAAAAGGTATTTGTATGACTTTTACTTAAGGGAATCTCTGAGGGATGTTATTTCAGAAAAAAATGTATTATGTTTTTCAGTGATACGTGGGAAGAAAAGGAAGAAAAACTAAGAAAAAAAATTAAACAAATCTTGAAATGTGATTTCACCAAAGAGAACCCTACAGACCCCGTTGTATTACCAAAAGCTGACTGTGTTCTGAGTTTATACGTGAAAACTTTTATCGCCAAAGATCATGAAACCTACATTAACAACCTGAAAAAAGTCTCCCGTATGCTAAAGCCAGGGGGTTACCTGCTATTATTTGGTGGGTTTAACGCAAAGTATTACACTATTGGTGAGGACAAGTTTCATGCTTTAACATATAATGAAGAATTTATGAGGAAGGCCTTAACAATAGCGGGTTTTGTTATTGAGCACCTGGAGGTGCAGGAAAGCCAAATACGTAATGAGAATGCATATGTAGAGCATGTTTTTTTTATTAAGGCTCTTAAAATAAAAGAGGCTGATGTGTAGATTGGTGGGTGGTTGGGGGGTGTAGTTTAAAGCAACTTGTCATTGGGACGGAAAAAGTTTTTTTTTGTATTACATATATGTTGTATAAACCATAATACCTCTACTGTGAAGAAAATCAAATGATCTCCACAATGTAGACAAACAAAATAAAAAAATAAAACATTCTCTACTTTTGAACACATTTACAACTCAGAGTCCCTTATTTACTATATATACAAAAACCAGGGGATGGATATCCATAATATTCAATAGATAGAAGAATGTTTGATTTATACTTTCCTTACCCTGTCAATGTGCCGGAAGTAAGAAATGAAGGGCGCCTTTAAAATGTGATATTAAATTTGTGTGTGCGTGTAAAATAATCTATCTGGTTTTACAATGTAATTTGCATATTAATGCAATACAAATGGTTTGGAATGAAAGGCTCCAACGAGGATGGGATACTCTCCAGGGGGTCAGACAACAGAACCAAAAGAGCTGTATTTTCACATGAATGTGTGTACTTTCACATACACTGTTTTTCTCCTCTATAACCGGGTTATACAGGAACTCTCTGGAAAGAGGGGTTGGATACAGGGGATTCTAGAATAACTAGGTAGGGGGTGCAAGATTCAAACGTGTCCTTTTTACTGCTATTAAAAAATACATTAAAAGAAATACAGTGATTGTTTGTGAACAACAACCTAAAACAGACATTTGAACCCCTTCAGTCCCACATGGACGTACCGGTATGTCCAAAAAACGTATCCCAAGAATCCCCTATGGACGTACCAGTACATCCTGCCCTTTTCGCAGTGCCAGGGACACATCCCTGCCGCTGCACGGGAGATCAGGCTGTCTAACAGCAATCACACCCCTATCATGCCCAGGTTCTAGCATGTACTGGTTGCCTGGGCATGAAAGGAGTGGGATTGCTGTTAGCAATTGTATATATATTAATATTGTGAATTTGTCTGTCCAATTTTGGTGTGTTACTTACTTTTAATAAAAGTGTGGTTAACACACCAAAAATGGACAAAAAAAATCAACAACAATGTTATAATATATATATATATATATATATATATATATATATATGTAGAATCTCACAAAAGTGAGTACACCCCTCACATTTTTGTAAATAACATGTGACAACACTGAATAAATTATACTCTGCTACAATGTAAAGTAGTGAGTTTACAGCCTGTATAACAGTGTAAATTTGCTGTCCCCTCAAAATAACTCAACACACAGCCATTAATGTCTAAACTTTGGCAACAAAAGTGAGTACACGCCTAAGTGGAAATGTCCAAATTTGGCCCAAAGTGTCAATATTTTGTGTGACCACCATTATTTTCCCACCATTAACCCTCTTGGGCATGGAGTTCACCAGAGCTTCACAGGTTGCCACTGGAGTCCTCTTCCACTCCTCCACGACGACATCACGGAGCTGGTGGATGTAAGAGACCTTGTGATCCCCCACCTTCTATTTGAGGATGCCCCACAGATGCTCAATAGGGTTTAGGTCTAGAGACATGCTTGATCAGTCCATCATCTTTAGCAAGGCAGTGGTCCTCTTGGAGGAGTGTTTTGGGTCATTATCATGTTGGAATACTGCCCTGCGGCCCAGTCTCTTAAGGGAGGGGATCATGCTCTGCTTCAGTATGTCACAATACATGTTGGCATTCATGGTTCCCTCAATGAATACAAGGTTTGGCAAATTCTCAATAAAAACCCAGGAAGCAAGGGTACTGTTTGGATTCTTACTGACTTTACATTTTATTTGTTTTTTTTTTGTTTGTAAAACCGCAAAATATACAGAATTAGGAACATATATTAGAACATTGTTTGTACACATTTTCAAACTTCAATGCATACAAGTGACAGGCATACATGACTATTCAAATGTCAACTGACAGAAAACAAAGGCCTAGCTAGCCAAGCTCATGTCACCTTACTGACATGAAAATAATATACACCAACATGAAACAGTACTTAAATCAGTGAAAGTATATACTAATGCATTTAAAACAATTACTTACAGACTTAGATTTCCAAGGCCTGTGTGTAAGAGAAAGGGAAAGCTCATAACTTTTCTAACTGTCTTCTCCTCAGACTTGCTTACAGTGGAATAACCTGGAACAGGAAGTTGACAGAAAACAGGTGGCAGTGTAAGGCACCAACTTTATATATACTAAGCACAGACATATATACAGATGTCAGAATAATATCAGTGGGGACTGAGTTACAAATATAAGTAGTTGTAAATTGTTCTAGAATTCAGTAACTCATTTATCAAGGACCTGGGGAACTGGATGTGCACAACATAGTTTGGAAGAGCTGGGCACTAAAGGTAGGTTGTAAGCTTGCGAGCCGGGCTCTCTCCACCTAATGTTTCGGTTTGTCTGTGTCTGTCAAATCTCATCTTGTCATACCCCTTGAATATATGTATTGTATTAAGCGCTGCTGAAATAGTTGGCACTATATAAATAAAAGATAATAATAATAATAGTAATAATATAAAAGGTCAAATGATGTCGCAAGTTCTCTTGCCAGGTATTCACAGCCCAAGGTATGTTTATGTAAGGTTATATATATACCGTTAATGAGGGACTGTCACATGTTGTCTCCCTGGTCCTTTACTTTCAACATTTGACTAGGCATTTATGGGAAAATAACAGGGAGAAAATTACACTATTGTTTTATCATTATATCATGTAAATGGAAGCACCGTTTGCTTTTAAAGAATATATAGGTTACACTAGGTAAAGTATATGATGGTCACAACTATATGAAGACTCTCTGACCCCGGGAATGTAATGGGTTAATTCATAGGTGGTTCTGGGTTTTTAGGGGGACTATGAAAAGTAATTGACAAATGATTTATCCCAAGTACAAGTGATCAAAAATAATCATTCAAAGTAAATCAATGAATGGAATCCGCAGTCTGCTCAGGAGCAAGATACATTATAACTAGACTTGGGCACCGGCCAACTCTTCGTGTTCATCTTCGTGGGGAAATAAATATTCGTATTCCTTGAATATTCGCCCGTTACTATGTTCGGTTTGGGTGAATATTCGTGTACATTCTTAGTGTTCGCTTCTTCTTTGTTTTTTGCTGGTTTTGTAGAAAGGGTAAATACAGGGTTAACGCGGTACGCAGTACGCTAGGATTTTAAATGTCCGAACTCTATTGGTCGCCGGCAGGGGCCTCCTCTGCCATCCACCAATGAAATGCTCCATCATTGGTTGATGGCAGAGGAGCCCCCTTTAACTCCTGAAGGCGAATCTACGGATTTCCGCTCCCGTTAACCCCTGCGATGTTGCGTAGATTAGGTAGGCTAGATGAGGAAGGGACCAGGGGTCTAGTAAATGAAAATGAAGACGAACACGAAGATTCTTTGTGTTGTGTGTCTTCGTATACTTTTTGCCCCCGACATGTTCGTATGTTCGGTATTCAGGCTGAACAATGAAAATGCACCCTTTATGTTCGTTTTCGTGTTTGCCCGAATACAAATGCACAAGTCTAATTATAACACACCTATATGAGTGTCTCACCCTTCCCACACTCACAGAGTGTTGCTGAGGGTCCCTCTTTCAATATACATTAAAATTTCTTTGTGCCTGTTTCCTATACTTCCTTTCCCATGTCACTAAAAAAGAATACAGGAGGTGATCACAGCCACGTAACATGTTTCCCGTTCTTCATTTGAGCACCTGATACAGTTACACGTTTGAACCAAACAATGAGTCATAAATATTTATATTTGATATTGATTATAATATTGTTTTTTCTTTTTTAGTCCCAGTAAGTCCGTGTCATAGGATCCTGGTCATATGAATATCAGTCAACATACAAATCATATTTAAAGTCATATATTGGTTACTGAGTTATACCGCAGCAGAACAGAAGCACACGATGGATCCCTCTCACAAACACTATCATGTGCACGAGTTTGATTCCAAAGATTTTTTAAAAAAATACTTGATGTTTCCTATGAAAGAACTACACAAAGCAGTGACTCCAGGTAAGTATATTAAAATGTAATTATATTTATTTAGATTCTGCTACGTTGGTCTAAAATCCACGGTGCCGGCAGAGGCGTATCTACTGAAAATAGCGCCTATAGCAAGCACTGAAATTGCGCCCCTGTCCAAATATCTAAAACCCATTTATTAGCCCCTGCTGCCCACATATATATCTAAATATTAGACCCTGCTGCCGATAGCAGGTATAGATCAACACATTAACACACAAACCCAGCTTTGCATGTATAGATCAATTGAAATTCACTTGTGATCTCAGCACTGAAGGTATATATCAAATAAACAGAATCAGACATACAAATTCTGTATTTGCAGGTATACAATAATAACATATGAAACATAGCATTGCAGGTATAGATCAAATAAATACATGGAAACAGCATTGCAGGTATTAATCAACTGAATATGACATAAAAACCCTGTACAGGGCATTTCGCTCAACATGAAATGCCGGCACCGGGACGGAGATAGAGGCCGCATAAAAAAAATAAAAAAAACAAAAGACAGCGTTTAAAAGCCTCTCGCTGGCGCCCCCTTTCAAATGGCGCCTATGGCACGAGCCATACCTTAGATACGCTTCTGGGTGCTGGTGAGCAGAGTGAAACGCTTTTAACAATCCTATTTGCATTTGATGTTCTGTATTAGGAAACATCGACTAGCAACAGTGGTCGAGGGTTCTTATAACAGTGCGTTCTAAATAGAACACTCCAAAGTGATTAGAGAGTTGAGGATGGCAGAGTGAATGCTCAGGGTCTGTGATTACTCTTCCCATAACTTTATTATTTTTTATTTATTAATGTTACTTTTTTCCGCAGGTGACATTAGAGGAGAAGCTCTGATAGACATGTCTGTTGGTTGCAGCATTCACCACCTGTTGCCAGTTTCTGAGTATTTCAAAGAGATCATTGTTCTAGAATTCAGCGATGCCTGTATCAAGGATCTAGAGAACTGGGTGAAAAAAGGAGACGATGCCTTTGATTGGTCTCATACATCAAAGTTTATGACGGAACTGCAAGGAACAAGGTATTTGTATGACTTTTACTAAAGGGAATCTCTGAGGGATGTCTGCGTACGAGTCGCTTGTACGGACCTTTAACTCTTGGAGAGGTGAGAGCATGGTCAGGTGTTAAAGGGCCGTGTGAGTGAGTCTATTGCAGGCGACCAATAGACTCACTCACACGGCCCTTTAACTCCTGACGGCTAACATACGAATTTCTGCTCCCGTTAACCCCTCTGATGCTGCGTAGATAAGGTAGGCTAGATGGGGAAGGGACCAAGGAGATTAGTAAACGAAGATTCTTCGTGTTGTGCGTCTTCGTCTTCATATACGTTTTGCCGCCGACATGTTCGTATGTTCGGTATTCGGGCTGAACGACGAAAACGCTCCCTTCATGTTCGTTTTCTTGTTTGCCCGAAGACTAATGCACAAGTCTAATTATAACACACCTATATGAGTGCCTCACCCTTCCCACACTCACAGAGTGTTGCTGAGGGCCCCTCTTTCAATATACATTAAAATTTCTGTGTCTGTTTTCTATACTTGCCTTTCCCATGTCACTAAAAAAGAATACAGGAGGTGATCGCAGCCACGTAACATGTTTCCCGTTCTTCATTTGAGCACCTGATGCAGTCACACGTTTTAACCAAACAATGAGTCATAAATATTTATATTTGATATTGATTATAATATTGTTTTTTTTTCTTTTTTAGTCCCAGTAAGTCCGTGTCATAGGATCCTGGTCATATGAATGTCAGTCAATATACAAATCATATTTAAAGTCATATATCGCTTACTGAGTTATACCGCAGCAGAACAGAAGCACACGATGGATCCCTCTCACAAACACTATCATGTGCACGAGTTTGATTCCAAAGAGTTTTTTAACAGATACTTTTCTGCAGCAACTGACAAAGTTTACTGTGATGAAGTTTTGATGTTTCCCATGAAAGAACTACACAAAGCAGTGACTCCAGGTAAGTATATTAATATTTAATTATATTAAATTATATTTATATTTTGCTACGTCGGTCTAAAATCTACAGTGCCGGTGAGCAGAGAGAAACACTTTGAACAATCCTACTTGCATTTGATGTTCTGTATTAGGATACATCTACTAGCGACAGTGGTCGAGGGTTCTTATAACAGTGCATTCTAAATAGAACTCTCCAAAGTGATTAGAGAGTAGAGGATGGGAGAGTGAATGCTCAGGGTCTGTGATTACTCTTCCCATAACTTTTTTTTAAATTTATTAATGTTACTTTTTTCCGCAGGTAACATTAGAGGAGAAGTTCTGATAGACATGTCTGTTGGCCCCTCATTTCACCACCTGTTACCAGTTTCTGAGTATTTCAAAGAGATCACTGTTCTAGAATTCAGCGATGCCTGTATCAAGGAAATGGAGAACTGGGTGAAAAAAGGACACGATGCCTTTGACTTGTCTCATACATCAAAGTTTATGATGGAACTGCAAGGGACAAGGTATTTGTATGACTTTTACTAAAGGGAATCTCTAAGGGATGTTGTTTCAGAAAAAAATTATGTTTTTCAGTGATACGTGGGAAGAAAAGGAAGAAAATCTAAGAAAAAAAATTAAACACATCTTGAAATGTGATTTCACCAAAGAGAACCCTACAGACCCTGTTGTATTACCAAAAGCCGACTGCGTTCTGAGTTTAAATGTGCAGCATATGATTGCCAAAGATCATGAAACCTACATTAACAACATGAAAAAAGTCTCCTGTATGCTAAAGCCAGGGGGTCACCTGCTATTATTTGGTGGGTTTAATTCGAAGTATTTTACTCTTGGTGAGGACAAGTTTCATATTTTAACATCTAATGAAGAATTTATAAGGAAGGCCTTAACAATAGCGGGTTTTGTTATTGAACACCTCGAGGTGCAGGAAAGCCAAATGCGTAATGAGAATGTATATACAGAGCATGTTTTTTTTATTAAGGCTCTTAAAATAAAAGAGGGTGAGGTGTAGATTTCTTATTTTGGTGGGTGGTTGGGGGGTGCAGTTTAAAGCAAATTGTCATTGGGACGGAAAAGGGTTTGTTTTGTGTTACATTTATGTTGTATAAACCATAATACCTCTACTGTGAAGAAAATCAAATCTCCACAATGTAGACAAACAAAATAAATGAACGCAAGCCTGAAGATCACGCTTGGCTTGCAGGCTTGGAACTTACCTTTGATCAAACAGGATAAAACATTCTCTACTTTTGAACACATTTACAACTTGAAGTCCTTTATTTAGTATATATACAGAAATCCATACTATTCAATAGATAGAAAAATGTTTGATTTACACTTTCCTTACCCTGTGAAGAGTTTAATACAATGATTGTCAATGTGCCGGAAGTAAGAAATGAAGGGCGCCTTTAAAATGTGATATTACATTTAATACATAAATAAATGGTTTTGGGAAAATTTGTGTGTGTGTGAGATAATCTATCTGGTTTTACAATTAAATTTGCATAGTAATGTACTACAAATGGTTTGGAATCAAAGGCTCCAACGGGGATGGCATACTCTCCAGTGGGTCAGACAACTGAACCGAAAGAGCTGTATTTTCACATAAATGTATGTACTTTCACATACACTGTTTATCTCCTCTATAACCGGGTTATACAGGAACTCTCTGGAAAGAGGGGTTGGATACAGGGGATTCTGGAATAACTAGTTAGGGGGTGCAAGATTCAGACGTGTCCTTTTTACTGCTATTAAAAAATACATTAAAATAAATACAATGATTGTTTTGTTTTGGGAACAACAAACATAAAACAGACATTTTAACCCCTTCAGTCTCTTATGGACGTACAGGTACGTCCAAAAAATGCATCCCAAGAATCCCTTATGGACGTACCATAAACGTCCTGCCCTTCTTGCAGCGCCAGGGACACATCCCTGCCACACATCCCAGCCAGCATCGCCGGCTTTCTGCTGCCAGATTTGATGCAACAGCTTCCGGAAGGTAAGCCGGAAAACTGTTACATTTTAACCCCTTAATGACAAAGCCCGTACAACGTACGGGCTCAAAATGCATTGTTTTCAATGGCTTTAGGGACGGCCCATTGTCCTTAAGGGGTTAAAATGCCGATCGCGCATTCCCTTCTGGGTTGTGTCACTGCTGATGTCACCGGAAGGTCATCGGAGGGCAGGATATCCCCTGCACGGATATCCGGTCGCTCCGATGAGGCACAGACACTGTGATCTCTATGCAAGTCCCCACAGACTTGCATAGAGATCACAGTGTGATCGGTGCAGAGGGATCGCAGGGAGGAGAGTGGGAAACCATGTTTCTCACCCTCCTCCCATGCTGAAAAACGAAACAGGGAAAAAAAAGGGTTAGTGATTTAAAAAATGTTTTTTTAAAAAAAAACACTAAAATAATACAATAAATAATAATTAAAAAAATAAAAAATATCACTGGCATTTAAAAAAAAATATATATAAAAAAATACAAAAAAATTAAAAATTTTTTAAAAATATATATATAAAAAAGATAATAATGAAAAAAGAAAAAAAAACCTTACATCCCATTGCCCTAACACATCTACCCAGTATAACCCTCCTGCCCCCGTTCAGAACCCCCAAACCTGTTAAGCCATAAGCATAAAAATTCTACGAATAATGTACACCTTATACTATGTTCCCTATAAGTGCTGGGAAAGTATGGAAAATCTATATAAATTAGGTAATTCTGAAATCAGGACAAATCAGGACACCTGAATCTTCAAAACTAAGTGAAAATACTTTCACTGACAAGTTACAATGGAAAAAAGTTGACGAGTAGCAGTCAATAAGAGGGGAAGAAGACGCAGCCCTAAGAAAAGCGGAAAGAGAAGACCCACCAACTGTTTTTCTTGGTGGCTTTAAAACTATTGTTTGCTGCATCAGGTGCCTCCAGGGCCACCGGGAGCAATGGCTAGATGGCAAGATGGCTGGGAAGACATAACTGCTGTAAGGCCCTGTCACAGAGCTAGCTAGTCCGACCGACTACCTAGCACTGACGGTGGTACAGCATAACACCTATCACTATATACCGAGGCACACAATGACAATAATGCAGCATAACCCCTATCACTATATACTGAGGCAAACATTGACGGTGGTACAGCGTAATTCCTATCACTATACATTGAGCCAGACATTGACAATAAGGCAGCATATTCGTATACGTTTTGCTGCCGCCATGTTCTTATGTTCGGTATTGGGGCTAAACAACGAAAACGCTCCCTTCGTGTTCGTTTTCATGTTCGCCCGAATAAGAATGCACAAGACTAATTATAACACACCTATATGAGTGTCTCACCCTTCCCACACTCACAGAGTGTTGCTGAGGGTCTCTCTTTCAATATACATTAAAATTTATGTCTGTCTGTTTCTTATACTTCCTTTCCCATGTCACTGAAAAAGAATACAGGAGGTGATCGCAGCCACGTAACATGTTTCCTGTTCTTCATTTTGAGCACCTGATGCAGTCACAGGTTTGAACCAAACAATGAGTCATAAATATTTATATTTAATATTGATTATAATATTGTTTTTTTCTTTTTTAGTCCCAGTAAGTCCGTGTCATAGGATCCTGGTCATATGCATATCAGTCAACATACAAATCATATTTAAAGTCATATATTGGTTACTGAGTTATACCGCAGCAGAACAGAAGCAGACGATGGATCCCTCTCACAAACACTATCATGTGCACGAGTTTGATACTAAAGAGTTTTTTAACAGATACTTTTCTGCAGCAACTGACAAAGTTTACTGTGATGAAGTTTTGATGTTTCCCATGAAAGAACTACACAAAGCAGTGACTCCAGGTAAGTATATTAATATTTAATTATAATCATTTATATTTTGCTACGTCGGTCTAAAATCTACTTTGCCGGTGAGCAGAGAGAAACACTTTTAACAATCCTACTTGCATTTGATGTTCTGTATTAGGATATATCGACTCGCAACAGTGGTTCTAAATAGAACTCTCCAAAGTGATTAGAGAGTAGCGGATGGCAGAGTGAATGCTCAGGGTCTGTGATTACTCTTCCCATAACTTTATTATTATTTTTTTATTTATTAATGTTACTTTTTTCCGCAGGTGACATTAGAGGAGAAGTTCTGATAGACATGTCTGTTGGTTGCAGCATTCACCACCTGTTGCCAGTTTCTGAGTATTTCAAAGAGATTATTGTTCTAGAATTCAGCGATGCCTGTATCAAGGATCTGGAGAACTGGGTGAAAAAAGGAGACGATGCCTTTGACTTGTCTCATACATCAAAGTTTATGACGGAACTGCAAGGGACAAGGTATTTGTATGACTTTTACTAAAGGGAATCTCTGAGGGATGTTATCTCAGAAAAATGTTATTATGTTTTTCAGTGATACGTGGGAAGAAAAGGAAGAAAATCTAAGAAAAAAAATTAAACACATCTTGAAATGTGATTTCACCAAAGAGAACCCTACAGACCCTGTTGTATTACCAAAAGCTGACTGCGTTCTGAGTTTATACGTGAAAACTATTATCGCCAAAGATCATGAAACCTACATTAACAACCTGAAAAAAGTCTCCCGTATGCTAAAGCCAGGGGGTCACCTGTTATTACTTGGTGGGTTTAATGCGAAGTATTATACTATTGGTAAGGACAAGTTTCATGCTTTAACATATAATGAAGAATTTATAAGGAAGGCCTTAACAATAGCGGGTTTTGTTATTGAACACCTGGAGGTGCAGGAAAGCCAAATGCGTAATGAGAATGCATATGTAGGGCATGTTTTTTTTATTAAGGCTCTTAAAATAAAAGAGGCTGATGTGTAGATTGGTGGGTGGTTGGGGGGTGTAGTTTAAAGCAAATTGTCATTGGTACGGAAAAAGTTTTTTTTTTGTATTACATATATGTTGTATAAACCATAATACCTCTACTGTGAAGAAAATCAAATGATCTCCACAATGTAGACAAACAAAATAAAAAAATAAAACATTCTCTACTTTTGAACACATTTACAACTCAGAGTCCCTTATTTACTATGTATACAAAAACCAGGGGATGGATATCCATAATATTCAATAGATAGAAGAATGTTTGATTTACACTTTCCTTACCCTGTGAAGACTTTAATACAATGATTGTCAATGTGCCGGAAGTAAGAAATGAAGGGCACCTTTAAAATGTGATATTAAATTTGTGTGTGCGTGTAAGATAATCTATCTGGTTTTACAATGTAATTTGCATATTAATGTAATACAAATGGTTTGGAATGAAAGGCTCCGACGAGGATGGGATACTCTCCAGGGGGTCAGACAACAGAACCGAAAGAGCTGTATTTTCACATGAATGTGTGTACTTTCACATACACTGTTTTTCTCCTCTATAACCGGGTTATACAGGAACTCTCTGGAAAGAGGGGTTGGATACAGGGGATTCTGGAATAACTAGGTAGGGAGTGCAAGATTCAAACGTGTCCTTTTTACTGCTATTAAAAAATACATTAAAAGAAATACAATGATTGTTTGTGAACAACAACCTAAAACAGACATGTGAACCCCTTCAGTCCCACATGGACGTACCGGTATGTCCAAAAAACGTATCCCAAGAATGCCCTATGGACGTACCGGTACATCCTGTCCTTTTCGCAGCGCCAGGGACACATCCCTGCCGCTGCACGGGAGAGCAGGCTGTCTAACAGCAATCACACCCCTATCATGCCTAGGTCCTAGCATGTACTGGTTGCCTGGGCATGAAAGGAGTGTGATTGCTGTTAGCAATTGTATATATATTAATATTGTGAATTTTTCTGTCCAATTTTGGTGTGTTACTTACGTTTAATAAAAGTGTGGTTAACACACCAAAAATGGACAAAAAAAATCAACAAAAAAGAATCTCACAAAAGTGAGTACACCCCTCACATTTTTGTAAATAACATGTGACAACACTGAATAAATTATACTCTGCTACAATGTAAAGTAGTGAGTTTACAGCCTGTATAACAGTGTAAATTTGCTGTCCCCTCAAAATAACTCAACACACAGCCATTAATGTCTAAACTTTGGCAACAAAAGTGAGTACACACCTAAGTGGAAATGTCCAAATTTGGCCCAAAGTGTCAATATTTTGTGTGACCACCATTATTTTCCAGCACTCCCTTAACCCTCTTGGGCATGGAGTTCCCAGAGCTTCACAGGTTGCCACTGGAGTCCTCTTCCACTCCTCCACGACGACATCACGGAGCTGTTGGATGTAAGAGACCTTGTGATCCCCCACCTTCTATTTGAGGATGCCCCACAGATGCTCAATAGGGTTTAGGTCTAGAGACATGCTTAGTCAGTCCATCATCTTTAGCAAGGCAGTTGTCCTCTTGGAGGTGTGTTTTGGGTCGTTATCATGTTGGAATACTGCCCTGCGGCCCAGTCTCTGAAGGGAGGGGATCATGCTCTGCTTCAGTATGTCACAATACATGTTGGCATTCATGGTTCCCTCAATGAATACAAGGTTTGGCAGACAGCGAACAACTTCTCAATAAAAACCCAGGAAGCAAGGGTACTGTTTGGATTCTTACTGACTTTACTTTTTATTTAATTTTTTTGTAAAACTGCAAAATATACAGAATTAGGAACATATATTAGAACATTGTTTGCACACATTTTCAAACTACAATGCATACAAGTGACAGGCATACATGACTATTCAAATGTCAACTGACAGAAAACAAAGGCCTAGCTAGCCAAGCTCATATCACCTTACTGACATGAAAATAATATACACCAACAGTACTTAAATCAGTGAAAGTATATACTAATGCATTTAAAACAATTACTTACAGACTTATATTTCCAAGGCCTGTGTGTAAGAAAAAGGGAGAGCTCATAACTGTTCTGTCTTCTCCTCAGACTTGCTTACAGTGGAATAACCTGGAACAGGAAGTTGACAGAAACCAGGTGGCAGTGTAAGGCACCAACTTTATATAAACTAAGCACAGACATATATACAGATGTCAGAATAATATCAGTGGGGACTGAGTTACAAATATAAGTAGTGCTAAATTGTTCTAGAATTCAGTAACTCATTTATCAAGGACCTGGGGAACTGGATGTGCACAACGTAGTTTGGAAGAGCTGGGCACTAAAGGTAGGTTGTAAGCTTGCGAGCCGGGCTCTCTCCACCTAATGTTTCGGTTTGTCTGTGTCTGTCAAATCTCATCTTGTCATACCCCTTGAATATATGTATTGTATTAAGCGCTGCTGAAATAGTTGGCACTATATAAATAAAAGATAATAATAATAATAGTAATGATATAAAAGGTCAAATGATGTCCCAAGTTCTCTTGCCAGGTATTCACAGCCCAAGGTATGTTTATGTAAGGTTATATATATACCGTTAATGAGGGACTGTCACATGTTGTCTCCCTGGTCCTTTACTTTCAACATTTGACTAGGCATTTATGGGAAAATAACAGGGAGAAAATTACACTATTGTTTTATCATTATATCATGTAAATGGAAGCACCATTTGCTTTTATAGAATATATAGGGTACACTAGGTAAAGTATATGATGGTCACAACTATATGAAGACTCCCTGGCCCTGTGAATGTAATGGGTTAATTCATAGGTGGTTCTGGGTTTTTAGGGGGACTATGAAAAGTAATTGACAAATGATTTATCCCAAGTACAAGTGATCAAAAATAATCATTCAAAGTAAATCAATGAATGGAATCTGCAGTCCGCTTAGGAGCAAGATACATTATAACTAGTGTTATTCGCCCGTTACTATGTTCGGTTCGGGCGAATATTTGTGTACATTCTTAGTGTTCGTTTCTTCTTTGTTTTTTGCTGGTTTTGTAGAAAGGGTTAATACAGGGTTAACGCGGTACGCACTACGCTAGGATTTTAAATGTCCGTACGAGCAACTCTATTGGTCACCAGCAGGGGCCTCCTCTGCCATCAACCTATGAAGTGCACCATCATTGGTTGATGGCAGAGGAGCTCCCTTTAACTCCTGAAGGTGAATCAATGGATTTCCGCTCCTGTTAACCCCTGCAATGTTGCATAGATTAGGTAGGCTAGATGGGGAAGGGACCAGGGAGATTAGTAAATGAAAATGAAGACGAACACGAAGATTCTTTGTGTTGTGTGTCTTCGTATACTTTTTGCCCCCAATTATAACACACCTATATGAGTGTCTCACCCTTCCCACACTCACAGAGTATTGCTGAGGGTCCCTCTTTCAATATACATTAAAATGTATGTCTGTCTGTTTCTTATAGTTCCTTTCCCATGGCACTAAAAAAGAATACAGGAGGTGATCGCAGCCACGTAACATGTTTCCCGTTCTTCATTTGAGCACCTGATGCAGTCACACGTTTGAACCAAACAATGAGTCATAAATATTTATATTTAATATTGATTATAATAATGTTTTTTTCTTTTTTAGTCTCAGTACGTCCGTGTCATAGGATCCTGGTCATATGAATATCAGTCAAAATACAAATCATATTTAAAGTCATATATCGCTTACTGAGTTATACCGCAGCAGAACAGAAGCACATGATGGATCCCTCTTACAAACACTATCACGTGCGCGCAGGGCCGGCCCGACAATGGAGCCGAGTGAGGCAACCGCTCCAGGCGGCACTTTTGAAGGGGCGGCAGTTTGCCGCACCAAGCCCTTTTTTTAAAAAAAAATTTTAAAGCAAAAGAGAGAGAAAGGGGCGCGAGTGGTCAGTACCCGCTCGGCGCCCCTCTCTCCTCCACGGCGAGTCTCCCTGTTCGGTCTCGGTGTCAGCTTGTAATGCTGAGTGCCGGAAGATTTCCGGCGCTCAGCATTACAAGCCGGACCCGAGATCGAACAGGGAGACTCGCCGCAGGACTGCTGAAAGGTAAGTACAAGGGGGGGGGAGGGTAGATAATGGGGGGGGCAGGGACGGAGGGAGAGGAAGGGTAGATAAGGGGGGGCGGCATTTTAAAATTCGCCCCAGGCGGCATTTTGCCTTGGGCCGGCCCTGCGTGCACGAGTTTGATTCCAAAGAGTTTTAAAAAAAATACTTTTCTGCATCAACTGACAAAGTTTACTGTGATGAAGCTGTGATGTTTCGTATGAAAGAACTACACAAAGCAGTGACTCCAGGTAAGTATATTAATATTTAATTATATTTAATTATATTTATTTAGATTTTGCTACGTTGGTCTAAAATCCAAAGTGCTGGCAGAGGCGTATCTACTGAAAATAGCGCCTATAGCAAGCACTGAAATTGCGTCCCTGTCCAAATATCTAAAACCCATTTATTAGCCCCTGCTGCCCACATATATATCTAAATATTAGACCCTGCTGCCGATAGCAGGTATAGATCAACACATTAACACACAAACCCAGCTTTGCATGTATAGATCAATTGAAATTCACTTGTGATCTCAGCACTGAAGGTATATATCAAATAAACAGAATCAGACATACAAATTCTGTATTTGCAGGTATACAATAATAACATATGAAACGTAGCATTGCGGGTATAGATCAAATAAATACATGGAAACAGCATTGCAGGTATTAATCAACTGAATATGACATAAAAACCCTGTACAGGGCATTTCGCTCAACATGAAATGCCGGGACGGAGGTAGAGGCGGCATAAAAAAAAAAAAAAGACAGCGTTTAAAAGCCGCTCGCTGGTGCCCCCTTTCAAATGGCGCCTTTGGCACGAGCCATAGGTACCATACCTTATATACGCTTCTGGGTGCTGGTGAGCAGAGTGAAACGCTTTTAACAATCCTACTTGCATTTGATGTTCTGTATTAGGATACAACTACTAGCGACAGTGGTCAAGGGTTCTTATAACAGTGCGTTCTAAATAGAACTCTCCAAAGTGATTAGAGAGTTGAGGATGGCAGAGTGAATGCTCAGGGTCTGTGATTACTCTTCCCACAACTTTATTATTTTTTATTTATTAATGTTACTTTTTTCCGCAGGTGACATTAGAGGAGAAGCTCTGATAGACATGTCTGTTGGTTGCAGCATTCACCACCTGTTGCCAGTTTCTGAGTATTTCAAAGAGATCACTGTTCTAGAATTCAGCGATGCCTGTATCAAGGATCTGGAGGACTGGGTGAAAAAAGGAGACGATGCCTTTGATTGGTCTCATACATCAAAGTTTATGAAAGAACTGCAAGGTATTTGTATGACTTTTACTAAAGGGAATCTCTGAGGGATGTTGTTTCAGAAAAAAATTATTATGTTTTTCAGTGATACGTGAGAAGAAAAGGAAGAAAATCTAAGAAAAAAAATTAAACAAATCTTGAAATGTGATTTCACCAAAGATAACCTTACAGACTCTGTTGTATTACCAAAAGCCGACTGCGTTCTGAGTTTATACGTGAAAAATATGATTGCCAAAGATCATGAAACCTACATTAACAACATGAAAAAAGTCTCCCGTATGCTTAAGCCAGGGGGTCACCTGCTATTATTTGGTGGGTTTAATGCAATGTTTTACACTATTGGGGAGGACAAGTTTCATGCTTTAACATATAATGAAGAATTTATAAGGAAGGCCTTAACAATAGCGGGTTTTGTTATTGAACACCTAGAGGTGCTGGAAAGCCAAATGCGTAATGAGAATGTATATACGGAGCATGTTTTTTTTTTATTAAGGCTCTTAAAAAAAAGAGGCTGAGGTGTAGATTTCTCATTTTGGGGGGTGGTTGGGGGGGTGCAGTTTAAAGCAAATTGTCATTTGGAAGGAAGAAGGGTTTGTTTTGTATTACATATATGTTGTATAAACAATATTACCTCTACTGTGAAGAAATTCAAATAATCTCCACAATGTAGACAAACAAAATAAATGAACGCAACCCTGAATATGAAGCTTGGCTTGGAACTTACCTTTCCTTACCTTTCCTTACCTTTGTCAGTGTGGCAGAGCCTGTCCTGGTGTGTGTGTTTGGGTGTCGGTGTGGCAGAGCCTGTCCTGTTGTATGTGTGTTTGGGTGTCTGTGTGGCAGAGTCTGCCCTGGTGTGTGTGTTTGATTGTCTGTGTGGTAGAGCCTGTCTTGGTGTGTGTGTGTGTCTAATGTGTTTCACATGTTATTACTGTAAAAAAATAAAGGCAAGCAGCTATATTAGGCTGTGTGCTCCAAGCACTAAATATATATATATATATTTTTAATGTTCACCTTCTAATAAAAAAGGATATTTTACAATAGGACATTGATCTTTCCAAACCTTATGTTAAATGCTTCTTCTAAGATAGGGCCGTCAGGTTGCAGTTTTTTCACTCTTATAACCCTGAATGAAGAACAGCTTAGAGTGATTAAAACCTTTTGCTGTCAATAGGGAATCCATAGTCTGCTTAGGAGCAAGATACATTATAACACACCTATATGAGTGTCTCACCCTTTCCAGCACCCAGAGGCATATCTAAGGTATGGCACCTATGGCTCGTGCCATAGGCGCCATTTGAAAGGGGGCGCCAGTGAGCGGATTTTAAACGCTGTCTTTTTTTTTTTTTTATGCGAAGGAGAGAGGGGCACTCCTCATTCTCCTCCAAGAGGCCTCTACCTCCGTCCCGGTGCCGGCATTTCATGTTGAGCGAAATGCCCTGGACAGGGTTTGTATGTCTTGTTCAGTTGATTAATACCTGCAATGCTGTTTCCATGTATTTATTTGATCTATACCTGCGATGCTACCTTTCATATCTTAATGTATACCTGCAAATACAGGATTTGTATGTCTGATTCTGTTTATTTGATATATATACCGTCAGTGCTGAGATCACAAGTGAATTTCAATTGATCTATACATGCAAAGCTGGGTTTCTGTGTTAATGTGTTGATCTATACCTGCTATCTGCAGCAGGGTCTCATATTTAGATATATAGGTGGGCAGCAGGGGCTAATAAATGGGTTTTAGATATTTGGACAGGGGCGCAATTTCAGTGCTTGCCATAGGCGCTATTTTCAGTAGATACGCCTCTGCCGGCACCGTGGATTTTATACCAACGTAGCAAAATCTAAATAAATATAATTAAATATAATTAAATATGAATATACTTACCTGGAGTCACTGCTTTGTGTAGTTCTTTCAAAGGAAACATCAAAGCTTCATCACAGTAAACTTTGTCAGTTGCTGCAGAAAAGTATTTTTTTTAAAAAACTCTTTGGAAAAAAGAATACAGGACATGATCGCAGCCACGTAACATGTTTCCCGTTCTTCATTTTAGACCCTGATGCAGTCACACGTTTTAACCAAACAATGAGTCATACATTTTTATATTTAATATTGATTATAATAATGTTTTTTTCTTTTTTAGTCCCAGTAAGTCCGTGTCATAGGATCCTGGTTATATGAATATCAGTCAACATACAAATCATATTTAAAGTCATATATGGCTTACTGAGTTATACCGCAGCAGAACAGAAGCACACGATGGATCCCTCTCACAAACACTATCATGTGCACGAGTTTGATACTAAAGATTTTTTTGACAGATACTTTTCTGCAGCAACTGACAAAGTTTACTGTGATGAAGTTTTGATGTTTCCCATGAAAGAACTGCACAAAGCAGTGACTCCAGGTAAGTATATTAATATTTAATTATAATTATTTATATTTTGCTACGTCGGTCTAAAATCTACAGTGCCGGTGAGCAGAGAGAAACGCTTTTAACAATCCTACTTGCATTTGATGTTCTGTATTAGGATACATATAAACCAATAAAACGATTGGTTTATTTGTAGTTGTAACTTACCCTTGTCCCCGCTGGGGCATTATTTTGGAATTGTATTAGGATACATCTACTAGCGACAGTGGTCGAGGGTTCTTATAACAGTGCGTTCTAAATAGAACTCTCCAAAGTGATTAGAGAGTAGAGGATGGCAACAACAACAACAACAACAAGTATTTATATAGCGCTTTTCTCCCAGTGGGACTCAAAGCACTTTACAGGTATATGCATACGAGAAAGAGTGAATTATCTGAAGGATTGGGAGAAAAGATGGGTTTTAAGTCTTTTTTTAAAAGTCTCTAAAGATGGAGCCTCTCTGATTGAAAGTGGTAGAGAGTTCCATAATGTGGGAGCAGCATGGCAGAATGCGTTGGAGCCGGATTTTGTGCGCACTTTGGGTATTGAGACATATGTGTGGATCGGAGGGGGCTAGCAGGGATGTAGGGTGTTAATAGCTCTTTCAGGTAACAGGGTCCCTGGTCCTTTAAGGCTTTAAATGACAACACACCTATCTTAAAGTGAATTCTCCATTTGATAGGAAGCCAATGGAGAGACCGTAAAATAGGCATAAAATGGCAAGAGCGGGGTTGATTTGTTAATAGGCTGGCAGCTGCGTTCTGAGCCAACTGCAGTTTGTGAAGATCTTTTTCTGGGAGGCCTACATACAGAGCATTGCAATAATCCAGACGAGATGTCACAAATGCATGGATTAGGATGGCAGTATCCTCTGGTGGGATTAGGTGCTTTATCCTGGCTATATCCCTCAAATGGAAGAAGGCAGATTTTGTTGCAGCAGAGATTTGACGTTTAAGTGACAAACCATTGTCAAGGAGTACTCCGAGATTTCGCACTTCACTTGACCTGAGTAGCTCTGAACCCCCGAATTCTATGCCAGTTGTGTTAATATTTCCTAGGATCGGCCGAGTTATCTTTTGTCCTCTGATCAACAGGACTTCTGTTTTATCAGGATTTACCTTTAACCAGCTAGCTTGCATCCATTCAGAGTGAATGCTCAAGGTCTGTGATTACTCTTCCCATAACTTTATTATTTTTTATTTATTAATGTTACTTTTTTTCCGCAGGTGACATTAGAGGAGAAGTTCTGATGGACATGTCTGTTGGTTGCAGCATTCACCACCTGTTGGCAGTTTCTGAATATTTCAAAGAGATCACTGTTCTAGAATTCAGCGATGCCTGTATCAAGGATCTGGAGAACTGGGTGAAAAAAGGAGACGATGCCTTCGATTTGTCTCATACATCAAAGTTTATGACGGAACTGCAAGGAACAAGGTATTTGTATGACTTTTACTTAAGGGAATCTCTGAGGGATGTTATCTCAGAAAAAATGTATTATGTTTTTCAGTGATACGTGGGAAGAAAAGGAAGAAAAACTAAGAAAAAAAATTAAACAAATCTTGAAATGTGATTTCACCAAAGAGAACCCTACAGACCCTGTTGTATTACCAAAAGCCGACTGCGTTCTGAGTTTATACGTGCAAGATATTATTGCCAAAGATCATGAAACCTACATTAACAACCTGAAAAAAGTCTCCCGTATGCTAAAGCCGGGGGGTCACCTGCTATTATTTGGTGTGTTTAATGCAACGTTTTACACTATTGGGGAGGACAAGTTTCATATTTTAAAATATAATGAAGAATTTATGAGGAAGGCCTTTACAATAGCGGGTTTTGTTATTAAACACCTGGAGGTGCAGGAAAGCCAAATGCGTAATGAGAATGTAAATGTAGGGCATGTTTTTTTTATTAAGGCTCTTAAAATAAAGGAGGCTGAGGTGTAGATTTCTCATTTTGGGGAGTGGTTGGGGGGGTGCAGTTTAAAGCAAATTGTCATTGGGACATTTATGTTGTAGAAACCATAATACCTCTACTGTGAAGAAAATCAAATCTCCACAATGTAGACAAACGAAATAAATGAACGCAAGCCTGAAGATTGCGCTTGGCTTGCAGGCTTGGAAATTACCTTTGATCAAACAGGATAAAACATTCTCTACTTTTGAGCACATTTACAACTAGGAGTCCCTTATTTAGTATATATACAGAAATCCATAATATTCAACAGATAGAAAAATGTTTTATTTACACTTTCCTTACCCTGTGAAGAGTTTAATACAATGATTGTCAATGTGCCGAAAGTAAGTAATGAAGTTCGCTTTTTAAATGTGATATTACATTTAATACATAAATATATGCTATGGGGCAAATTTGTGTGTGTGTGAGATAATCTATCTGGTTTTACAATGTAATTTGCATAGTAACTACAAATGGTTTGGAATCAAAGGCTCCAACGAGGATGGGATACTCTCCAGTGGGTCAGACAACTGAACCGAAAGAGCTGTATTTTCACATGAATGTGTGTACTTTCACAAACACTGTTTATCTCCTCTATAACCGGGTTATACAGGAACTCTCTGGAAAGAGGGGTTAGATACAGGGGATTCTGGAATAACTAGTTAGCTGCAAGAATCAGACGTGTCCTTTTTACTTCTATTAAAAATACAGTAAAAAGTGCAATGATTATTTTGTTTTTGTTTCAATAAATATCTAACACAGCAACAATTTAAGACCCTTGACTCTTTGTAAAGTTTTTCGTTTTGTAATGTGAATTATGTGTCTTCAAAACTAAGTGAAAATACTTTCACTGGCAAGTTGCAATGGAAAAAAGTTGACGAGTAGCAGTCAATAAGAGGGGGAGAAGACACAGCCCTAAGAAACGTGGAAAATAAAGACTAGACCCACCAAATGTTTTGTGGGTCGGCTGTCTGCATCAATACACAAGAGGGTCAGCTGCGGCCATCACATAAATCAATACCAAAGGGAGGGGCAGCCTGGGGGCATAAATACACATAGGGCTGGCAGGGGGCAATAGACAAGGGGGCAAAAACACAAACAACATGAGCAGCGTGGAAACCGTCTGGATGCGGGTGTTAGTGTGGCAGAGCCTGTCCTGGTGTTTGTGTTTGGGTGTCGGTGTGGCAGAGCCTTTCCTGGTGTGTGTGTGTGTGTGTGTGTGTTTGGGTGTCGGTGTGGCAGAGTCTGTCCTGGCGTGTGTGTGTTTGGTTGTCGGTGTGGCAGAGCTTGTCCTGTTGTGTGTGTTTTTGGGTGTCTGTGTGGCAGAGTCTGCCCTGGTGTGTGTGTTTGGGTGTCTGTTTGGCAGAGCCTGTGCTGGTGTGTGTGTTTAAGTGTCGGTGTGGCAGAGCCTGTCCTGGTGTGTGTGTGTCTAGTGTGTTTCACATGTTATTGCTGTAAAAAAATAAACGCAAGCAGCTATATTAGGCTGCGTGCTCCAAGCTCTAAATAATTTTTTTAATGTTCACCTTGTATTAAAAAGGGATATTTTCCAATAGGACATTGATCTTTCCAAACCTTATATTAAATGCTTCTTTTAAGATAGGGCCATCATGTTGCAGTTTTTTCACACTTGAATGAAGAACAGCTTAGAGTGTTGCTGTCAATAGGGAACATGATCTGATAGGGGTTTGCATAGGATACCATGGCAGAGGCTTTAATGTTCCAGCTCTTCCTACTACACTGAATAATCTCAGAATCCCATCAGTAAAGAAGGTGATGCTCCATGGACTTCAGTTTATGCTGTGCTACACGTTGAAGGGGAGCACACAATCTATTTCCAAACTGTGATAATGACATGGCAAATATTTTCTAAATAACCAAAATCCACTCAACAACTTTATTTTATAGTTTTTTTTATTAATGTCTACTAGAAGAGTGTTCCTGACAAAAGGTGTGCCCACTGATTAGACACACATTGGTTACTCATTAGATACTAAGCCTCCTTTATTTTAAGAGCCTTCATAAACCAAGCATGTTCAGAATAGAAAGACTCATTGCGTACATTGGTTTCCTTCACCTCAAGATAATTAATAACACATCCTGCTTCTTTTATAGCCTTTCTTATAAAAGCTTCATCAAATTTTAAAGCATGAAACTTGTCCTCACCAACAGTGTAAAAAGTTGCATTAAACCCACCAAATAACAATAGGTGCCCCCCTGGCTTTAACATACGAGAAATCTTTTTCAGGTTGTTAATGTAGGTTTCATGATCCTTGGCAACAATATTCTGCACATATAAACTCAGAACACAGTCGGCTTTTGGTAATACAACAGGGTCTGTAGGGTTCTCCTTGGTGAAATCACATTTTAAGATTTGTTTAATTTTTCTTCTTAAATTATCTTCCATGTCTTCCCACTTATCACTGAAAAACATAATAACACATTTTTGAAAGAACATTCCTTTAAGATCATCTGAAGTAGGTGTTTTTGCAATTGTTTTATGAAAAATATAAGTAATAGATTAAAGTCCGAATACTATATGATGTGTTAAGCAATATGACATATTTTCACATTTGATATGCTAGATTCTTCCTTGCACTCTTTTAGTTTCCAAAATTGTCCCATAAAAGTAACAGTTTCTGGTAAGAAGACAACGTAGACTATTTCACGAATATCATTCTACTTGCTTTGGTGCAGCCATTAAAGTAATATTTTGGACTAGATGAACGGAGGTTGATTATCTTGACAGCTTTCATAAAAACTAGGTGGTGTCCAATAAACAAACACACAATACTAATTTTCTGCATTTATACTTTTTGATTTATGAGCAGTGAAAATGTTTTATTTGTCCAAGGGACATATGGATGTTTTCAGATTTTTCCTCTTACATTTTCCTATGATACTCTTTTCTTTTATTTTTTTCAACCTTATGCACTTGCTTTTCAGAGAACAATGGGGCATCACTAGAGACCCTTTGGTGACTATGTAGCCTTTTTGGTATTAAGTGGGTACCCATAATGATGTCATCATTGCATCAAAGGGCTCCATTTAAATGCCTGTTTATTTATAAGAAAAAAAAAACATTATTTCTGCTTCTCGTCACTCTCATCTCCATCTCCAATCACACAGTAATTAGGAAACAGCGCTCTTCAGCAATGGGAAAACTTTGTACCTGTGGCAAAAATTGGCAGCAGAGAAAAGGTAGTTTGGATGTTTGCAGTTATTAGGAGGATAATAAACTACCTGGTTTCTCGCAATTCCGTCAGAAACTTTGATGCATGAGACCAGTCCAAAGCATCCTCTCCTTTATTCAGCCAGTTCTCCAGCTCCTTGATGCAGGAATTACTGAATTCTAGAACAATTATATCTTTGAAATACTGTGAAACTGGTAACAGGTGGTGAATGGTGGGACCAGCAGACATGTCTAACAAAATGTCTCCTTTAATGTCACCTGTGAACAAAATAATATTGATAACTACAAAAACTAACGTGAGGGCATAGTTCCTAAACATTCATAATTCCTTCCTTCACACGCTAATCACATTGGAGCATTCCCTTCAAAAGGTATTGTAATAAGAACTCTCTCATGACTTGCGTCTCTCTTCTACTCATTATCTCTTCCCACGCCCGCATTCAGGGCCCTCTTCTCCTTTTTGTACCAGTTTGTCACTGTGTGTGGCTTTAAATTACCCCACTGATTGTAACAGCGCTACGGAATGTAATGTGTTGTTACTAGTAGAGGTATCCTGATACAGTGTATTAAATACAAGTAGCATTCTCCAAATTGTTACTCTCTGCTCACCGGCACCGTCAGATCGCTGTAGCAAAATCCGACTAAATTTATTAGAGAGTAAATGTACTCACCTTGAGCTACCGCTTTGTGAAGTTCTTTCATGGGAAAAATGACTTTATCCTCAATGAAACCCTTATCAGCTGTTGGAGAAAAGTATGTATCAAAAGCCTTTTTTGTATCAAACTCGTGAACATGATAGTGTTTGTGAGACGGATCCATCCTGTGCTTCTGTTCTGTTGCGATGTGACACAGTAAGTGAAAATGGCCTATAAATAGGATTTGGATCTGGGCTGATATTCATATGACCAGGATGTATAAAAAAATTAAATTCAACAATCAAATCAATAATATATGTATATACTGTATATATAACTAATATGACTCATTCTTGGTCATAAGTGTAACGACATCAGGTTTACGACTGGGTATAATCATGTCCTGTTTACAATAAAAAAAATCAATATTTATTTTGTTTTGGAAAAGGCAAACAAGGGATATTGTTGTCCTGCAATTGTTAAATCAGTGAGAAAGCCTTAGAGATGTAACTGTGCATTTTGCAGAGCCAATCTGACCCTTGTCTGATTTGTTTTAACATCTGTAGGACGATGTGTCACCAACACTTATACTCAGCCAAATGAAACCAGAACATGTATTCCTAAATTGTCGATTGCCCACCTCCTGAGAGACACAGAACTAAGATAACACAATATTTATTATAAACAATATATTTTACCTAAGTTTAGGTGTGAAAACCTTTTGAAGCTTGAAAAAACATCTAGCAAGGTCAAGACAGAGTGTGTAAGTTAGCACATTGTGTGTTTCTTATGGCTTTAAATGCGTATGGGTGCTACCTCATGGTGTATGTGAGTATTAGCAAATAGTGTGAGGGAGAGTGTGTGGGTGTTAGCGTATGCAAAATTGTTGTATGGTGTTACGGAGTGTGCATTGGCGTTAGCCAATGATGTGACAGAGTGGGTGTGTTTGTTTCCCATACGCCCATAGAATTTGGGGGAAATCAGTGGGCACTGTGTTACAATAACACCTTATAACATACATGAATTTGGGGAGGCCAGAGGCTAGATATTAACTAACTGTGCACATTTGCATGGGTAGGTTGTAAAGTTGGAAGTGTAGGTTTTGCTGTAACCTTTTGAGTGTTGATGGTTGGAACTCTTTAGATTATCTAATCAGACAGCTATATGAGACTGCCTGCTCCAAGCACTGATTCAGTTAATATTTGTAAAGTTTACCTTGTAGTAAACAAGAATATTGTTTAATTTACTTGTTTCTAAAGCTATTCCAATTGTGTTTTTTAAGATAGAGATAGTTCACCAACAATTTACCTGTTAATTAATAATTGTATCAATTGTGTGAGTATTGGTAAGTATTAGTAGAGGCTTTGTCTAACTTTAAAATGTAAACTCTTTCTGCCACACTGTATAAATCCTTATCTGCCATCAAACAAAAAGCAGGTAAAACTCCATGCACATCCAGTTATGTTCTGCTACACGCAAAATGTTTGATAAACAGTCTACTTGGAAACTGTGATAAAGACACACGTTTCCCGATAACAATTATATCCGGAAGGACCAAGATGGAGGGTCCCATAGACTTTATTTTATGGTTTTGATTCATACAAGAAGTTTTTTGTATCAAACTCATGAATATGATTGTGTTTGTGAGGAGGATCCAGCCTGTGCTTTTGCTGTTACCTGGTATAACACAATAAGTGCGATATGGCTTAAAATAAACACGACCTGTATGTTGGATATTCATGTGATCAGGATCTTATGACATAAACAAATTATAACTTATTTCATGGTCATGTGCATCAGGATCACAACATGCAGATCATGTATGCGTTATTTTGGATATGTTCACATCTTGTTTACTGTGATAAACAAAGTTCCAACGAAAATTGCAAATATTTATTTTTGCTTTGGGGAAGGCAAACGATGCAAAGGAACTTATCTATGTCCAACACAGCAACAAGTTAAGCTATTTGGCAACAACAGGCATTTCTAAGGGAGCTGCTACACTTACAGCTTTTAAATAAAAAAGAGGTATGAAACTATCTACAGCGTGTATAGGAGGTCTAATCATTATGACCTCATACAGATTAAAATACAAAAATGAAATCATAATTGGGGCAATGGGGTTAGATATCTAGGTGGCCACGGATCCAGATAGCTGGGTAGTTACCTATTACACAGTGGTTTGCAAGTTGAGTTAAGGTGAAAAGAGCATTTCATGTTGTATTGTTAATGGTCTGTGCTGGGATGTTCCTCCTAGGAATGAATGAGAGATTTAGATATTTAATTGTGCATTTTTAGTTAATCGGGTCCTTCTAGCCAGAGAAACGTCTCTTGGCCAGGTTCTCCATAATGCATTGTTAAGCTGCTGAGATGAGATATTTCTCCAAATCAATAATAACTCTGATTTTATCTTGGCATTTATGTATTAGTTTTGTATGAGAGTGGGATTTTTGTACTTTCTATGTCTTTCTCTTTTATGTTTGATAGACATAACTTGACAGTAGATAAGAACCATTTTGACCACCTAGCCTGCCCATATTTTTCCTGCTGTAGAAACTTGATTAGGTAACTTTATTAGGTACTTGTTCTTATTTTATATTCAGGGTAACATTATGCCTAATAACAAAAAAAGAATTGTAAGAAGAGGTGGCCAATAAAACTGTGAATGTGAAAAATGTAAATATGAAAATAATGAAAAAAACAATGTAATGTATAAAACAAAAGCAATAATAAAACAGTAAATATATAGATGAAAACAACAATGAATGATCACTTAGCGGCTAGGATGATAGGCACAAATAACCATTAACTAAACAAAAATATATAAATAACCGTGTGTAAAAATGACTCATATGTGCAATAAGTTGTAATAAATGTATTATATTCCTTCAAATATCCTCCAAATTAGAAAAAAGCTAAAAAATAAATAAAACATGTAAAAGGTGATGAAAATAAAAGATAATAGTTCCACTTACAAAATTAGCTCCAAACTAAAATGTTGAGCTATGTCTAGACAGTAATTATTTTAATAATCATTATCATCTTCAGTTGCACCAATCTGTGTAAGATGAGCCATGAACAGGAGACTTGATCCAATATTTTGATAAAGAAGAGAATTTAATAGATCCACAATAGCTGACATTGTTGGAGGGGGGGGCAGTATCAACTTTATTAAAACATTTACCTGTGGCAAATTTCCATCACCTGGCTTGGCAACCTTTGAAAAGGCAGGCAGGTGAGGGGGCCTATGTATAAAAAATTGGTACTAGTTGTTGTTGATCCAATAGTTCACAGTCACCCAGCCGAGGCTCCAGATGTGTCTTGTACTGAGAATATGCAGGGTCTGGGTCACCAGCAGGAGGATCTGCACCTCCCTATTCCTCCTCATACTCCTATTAGATGGAGAGAGGAGGCACTGTGGGAAGCAGATTCTCCTCCACTTTGTGAAGTTCTTTCATGGGAAAGATTACTTTATCCTCAATGAAACCCTTATCAGCTGTTGGAGAAAAGTATGTATCAAAAGCCTTTTTTGCATCAAATTCATGCACATGATAGTGTTTGTGAGACGGATTCATCGTGTGCTTCTGTTCTGTTGCGGTATAACTCAGTAAGTGAAAATGGGCTATAAATAGGATTTGTATCTGGGCTGACTTTCATATGATCAGAATCCTATCAACGACGGAGCGGAATGTGTAAAAACAAATGCAATTTTCTATATAAATATATATAACTATTATTATTGCTTTGTCATAAGTGTAACAGCATTGGGTTTACAACTGGGTATAATCACGTCCTGTTTACAATGAAAAAGAAACCCCACGATATTTTTTTTTTGTTGGAAACAGAACATTTAATGAACATCCAACATAATAAAATTTTATGAGCCCTGACAATATTGTTTTGTGTCTTTAAAGCAAAGTGTTTGAGGGGATCTGTAGTCTTCACAGCTTCTCATATAACCCAGGTTATTTGTGAAAAAGACCTACAGCTTATATAGGTAGGTAAAATAATGATGGCCCGTACTGAGTGGTCCATAAAAAGGATTGTACAGCCTTAAGACACAAGAAAAATAAAGACAATGTCCCACCAGGAGCAGATAATGTATCTCTTGGTTGCTTTAAAGATGACCCAAGGGCAGTTGAGCCTGGTAGTAATAGCTAGATAGCAAGATGGACAAATGCTTTGGCGCCAATGTTTTGGTAAGTTGGGGGTGGGGTTTAGAGGGGTAGTTACTTAAGGGGTTGTGACACAAGGCTGAGGGACATTTTGTAGTCCCCTTACCCTGTGTTGTTTGTACCACCCTCCCTCCCTGTTTATTGTGTTATGTTGGGGTATTTCTACTGTCACAGCCGGGTGGGTTGCTTACCAGGCATCAGGGTTGAGTGAATGCTCTAGGGGAGAGCATTTGATGGGAGGTTCCCGGTAGGGGGTGCTGGGAGCCTCAGGTTTGGGTTTGGGCATCTTGGTATGTCCGTCCCTGTGTGGTGGTTCCTAGTTTGCCTGGTAGGCTTTATCTGTTTTGTTAATTATTTATGTTTATTAATGTTATTTATTATATTTATGTGTTCATATTGGTAGACTTTGCCCTGTTAACGGAACAAGACGTCGAGCCTAAGGTTGCGTGGCAATTACTTTTGGTGTCTGTTGTCATTGGCATACCGGAGATTGAGGGTACTTCAGTCATACCCCCCAAAAGCAATTTTTTTTGCCTTTTCTTCTCTATCAGCAGAAGAGCTCTAATACATGCGCAATGAGAAGTTCCATTTAGATCCAAAACATGGTACACATATAGCGAGGGGGGCCCCAGAACATGGATAGCACTTCCATGAGCCAGGAAATATATATATATGTGTGTGTGTGTGCGTGAATTCTATTGTTGTGCATTAAAGCCAATGAATTACCAAATAAATAAATGTGGTTCCCAGCCAGTTGCGCTTCTCCAAAACACAGCTTTATTTTGGCTCATTAAAATAAGCATAATCTGTCTCTAAATGTCAAAGGGTCCGTATTTGGTCTTAATTAATGAAAATCTTTATTCTCTTTCCAAGCATATTTTAGGATTTACTACATTGACACATGACATGTTCGTAGAGAATGTACAGATATAATTGCAAATAAACCACTTTATCCAGACGTCAATGTGAGGAGTTCTGTGATGAGAATTTTTGCTTTGAAAGATAGTTATGGTTAAATAAAATGCTAGCTTTTATCTAATATAATCTTCATTCAGCCTCTCTTCACCATTCTTCCTGGACTGGCCATTTGGCACACCCCCATACCCACCCGATGCTCCATAAGCATATCTAGCCATTAGCGCACCTAGGCCATCAGATGGCCACTGGCAATAAAGTGACAGGGCCGTCCAGATAGCAAACGTTATACTCCCATCTACATGATATGGTTTTAAAGCTAGTTGCACAAAATATAAAAGCTCCAATCAATTTGCGAAGACCAAAGTGTTACTTAGATGTTATTATTCCGGCTCATGAAGGTTTGAGAGCACTAACAAACCAAATATGCTTATAGTACACAAAATCATTTTGTATTTTGCTTTCAATGCAATCAAAGTGTTCAATGGACAACCCTGCTTCACTCAGAGCTTTTCTCAAAAACGTTTCATCTAAGTTCAACTTATGGAACCTGTGTTGGCCTATGGTGTAATACCTTGCATCAAATCCCCCAAATATTAATAGATGCCCTCCTACTTTTAGCATAGAGGACAATTTTTTCAAGTAGTCACAGAAAGCATTGTGGTCTTTGCACACCAAAATCATCATATACAAACTTATCACGCAATCGGCTTTGGGTAATACAACAGGGTCTGTCGGGTTCTCCTTGGTGAAATCGCATTTTAAAATCTGTTTAATTTGGCTTCTCAGGGATTCTTCTTTCTCCTTCCACTTATCACTGAAAAACACAATGACACAAAATTTGTAAACATTTATTTCC
This sequence comes from Spea bombifrons, assembly GCF_027358695.1. NCBI lineage: Eukaryota > Metazoa > Chordata > Amphibia > Anura > Pelobatidae > Spea > Spea bombifrons. The sequence continues at coordinate 8,352,827 of NC_071098.1, forward strand.
GCTAAACAACAAATGCAAAACACAAAACTATTTTAACTAATGGAATTATTTATTTCTATTTTAACTAATGGAATTTTTGAGATCGGATTGAGATAGCTCTACCCAGCTCACAGGTGTTAACTTCGTCCCAGTAGAAGTAGAAGAGTCTAATACTGTAAGGGAATTTAAACTTGCATGGGATACGGCTTCTGAATCTACGACTAGACCAACGACTTATCTTCTGTCATCTGTCATTGGTACAGTATTAAAGAGGAGCATTTGAGATCATCATATTTATTGTTAAAATAAATATACTCAAATAAATATTTCAGCAATATTGGATGAGCCATTCAGTTATCAGTCCTCGGTTACCATATAGTTATAGCTTTTCCTGTATGCTTTGTGCTCTTCTGGCCTATCAGTTATTTTATGCATAAGGAAACCTACTACTTATTGGGAAAAAGCTGTAAAACAAGGATTCATATTGAACTAATGCTTTACCTGTCCCCTTCCATTTCAGTAACAATCTTTGATGCATGGGACCAGTCGAGTGCATCCTCCTCCTTATTCATCCATTTATGTAAATCATTGATGCTGTCATCGTTCAATTCCAAAATAGTGATGTCTTTGAAAAATTTACAGATGGGTAATAGCTGGAAAACAACAGGTCCAACTGAAAAGTCAATCAAAGTTTCTCCTTTAATTTCCCCTGGAAAAAAAAAAAAAACAATAAGCGTTGACACAGATATTTATGACATCATTTATGAACAACGAGATTTGGAGAAGAGAGGATTCTAATAAAAAAATATTTTTTAAAAAAAATAGTCTGAACTAGCACTTTTTGAAAAATGACACCAATGACATGTATGATAGAAATATCACAGGTTTACTGAGGGTGCAGCAGAAAGGTGGAACAGCCACTAAGCAGACATGGCATGTGTAGAACAGGCATGCGTTGCCCTGAATATAAGAAAAGATCAAGGGCTGATTAAATAAGAGAGTAATTTAAGTTGAAAAAAGTCCATCAAGTTCAACCCTTCTTTCTGATTTTGTTCCTAAAGAAAAGCATTATAAACTTGCGCTTAAAACTTAAAATTAAAATTTTGGGGGGTCCTTCTTGACTCTAAAAGGCGATTTCTCCTTGCATCAAGAAGCTCTAAGCTATTAATATTTATTCATTATTTATAGCTTTGTATGTTATGCTTTTCGAAAAAAATATCCAGACCCTGTTTGAAGGTATCCGTTTAAAATGGTATTTAATATCACCATTTCTCTTGGCAGTGAATTCCATAACTTTATTGCCCTAACTGTAAAGAATTTCTGTTAATAAACAGGTCACTGGAAAGCTTGGCATGCCACATATTTATACAGGGTTATAATATTCCCTCTAAGACCTCTTTTTTTGATCTGTCTTCATAACCAAGATCTTCAAATACCCTTATTAAGTCTGTAGCCCTGCTTTGCACTTTTCTAGATAACCATAATGGCCCTATGAATAACTGATGCTTCAGAACAGAAGCAATGGGCAGACTAGATGGGTTGAAAGGTTCTAATATTCCATCGAGTTCTGTTTCTTTGTATGAAAAACGTAATTCTGAATGAGCAAGGCTGTCACGGTGATCCTGGATGCCTATAGCAACAAAATTCATTTTTGACACAACTATGCACAACTATACATCTGTCAGATGGACGTCTATTTATCCAGCGTAGCAAAAGGTAATTAATAGAATGCAAACCTTAAAAGTAAGTATGTAAAAGCTTTAGAAACCGACATGTTGCCCAATAGTTAATGAGCCTACCTGACTCCAGTATCTTAACAAGTTGTCTTACAGGGTATAGAAAAAGTTCATCAAAAACTGTTTTGTCACTTGTAGGAGAAAAATATGAAAAAACACCATGTCTCGGATCAAACTCTTTCATGTGATAGTATTTCACAGGGCTTGGATCCATCCTTTCTGTGCGCTGATATTATGTCAGAGACGCAGGGAAGCTGCTTTTAAAATATGTTTGAAATGCAAATTACGAGAGTCATGTTACTTGAGATAACTACAGGTAAATATCACAGTTGGACAACTCCAGGCAATTGACTCAATGTCTACCGCACAGATATTAGCATAATTTTGTTTTACCATAATAAAATATGACATTGTCAGAAATAAAACAATATCATTGTTAGTGGTACATTTCTGGTACCATATCCCTTTGTCACACTGAGAAAGCCGTGGAGTTTAAGTGTAAGGGTTGAATGAATGTGACTTTGTATGAGAGCACCCAAGAGCCTAGGCAAAAAATAACTATAAGCCTATGCAACTTTTCTACCCAGAAGAAGTCTCCATGGCTTTCTTCCATTTATGTGTCTGCAACTTTTTCTGAGTAGACTTTATTACTATTATTATTATAATTTATTTATAAAGCGCCAACAGATTCCGCAGCGCTGCACAAGGTAAAGGTTTTACAGATAACGACAAGTACAATACAGCAATTGACATACAGATACAAGAGGAATGGAGGGCCCTGTTCCCGCAGGAACTTACATTCTAGGTGGGTAGGGGGTGAGAAACATGAGGTGAGGACTGCGTGGTAGGGAATGACGTTAATGTAGGGCTAGATAAGGGTTGTAAGTGGGTGAGAGAGTTTTGATGTTTAGGTGGGTGGAAGGCATCCCTGAAGAGAAAGGTTTTCTCTCTAGGGAGCATTTGAAGGAGGGTAGAGTTGGTGAGAGTCGGACAGCACGGGGAAGAGAGTTCCAGAGGGTTGGTGCTGCGCGGAAGAAGTGCTGTAGGCGGGCATGGGAGGAGGTGATGAGTGAAGACTTCCAGATATTTTAATGTTCCCACAGGACTAAAATCTCAAACTAATAGAGAAGCACCACCCAGAGGATTGTCACACTTTCTGCTGCTGCACAGATTTTTTTATTAATATAACTTGTAATTGGCAATTAGAAATGACGATGTGCTCCATTTCCGAGCTTGTTTAATGCAATGGCGTAATAATACGCTCCAAGTCACAATATGCGTTATTTATTCAGTTATGGCAATGGCACAACGTATCCATCAGATTATAAATAATACATGTATGTAATTGTAAAACATCTACTTCATCCAGCCAGGTAAAAAGTCAGATGCTGTATTACAGATTCTCTGTGTTTTCATACAAAATTATTACATTTGTTAATTGATTGAATTATTAGACTATAAGTGGGCTCTGAGCAGAAATTTAATATTAAAAATATTATTAAATTTAATAATATATTTAATATTAAATTTAATATTAAAAATAATATTAAATTTAATATTAAAAATATTATTACATTTAATAATATTTTTAATATTAAATTTAATAATATTTTTAATATTAAATTTAATATTAAAAATATTATTAAATTTAATATTAAAAATATTATTAAATTTAATATTAAAAATATTATTGAATTTAATATTAAATTTAATATTAAAAATATTATTAAATTTCATATTAAATTTAATAATATTTTTAATATTAAATTTAATAATATTTTTAATATTAAATTTAATATTAAATATATTATTAAATTTAATAATATATTTAATATTAAATTTAATATTAAAAATATTATTAAATTTAATATTAAATTTAATAATATTTTTAATATTAAATTTAATATTAAATTTAATAATATTTTTAATATTAAATTTAATATTAAAAATATTATTAAATTTAATAATATATTTAATTTTTAAATTCAATATTAAAAATAATATTAAATTTAATATTAAATTTAATAATATTTTTAATATTAAATTTAATAATATTTTTAATATTAAATTTAATATTAAAAATATTATTAAATTTAATATTAAAAATATTATTAAATTTAATATTAAATTTAATATTAAAAATATTATTAAATTTAATATTAAATTTAATAATATTTTTAATATTAAATTTAATAATATTTTTAATATTAAATATATTAAATTTAATAATATATTTAATATTAAATTTAATATTAAAAATATTATTAAATTTAATATTAAATTTAATAATATTTTTAATATTAAATTTAATAATATTTTAATATTAAATTTAATATTAAAAATATTATTAAATTTAATATTAAATTTAATATTAAAAATATTATTAAATTTAATATTAAAAATTTAATATTAAAAATATTATTAAATTTAATATTAAATTTAATAATATTTTTAATATTAAATTTAATATTAAATTTAATAATATTTTTAATATTAAATTTAATATTAAAAATATTATTACATTTAATAATATATTTAATATTAAATTTAATAATATTTTTAATATTAAATTTAATATTAAAAATATTATTAAATTTAATATTAAATTTAATAATATTTTTAATATTAAATTTAATATTAAATTTAATAATATTTTTAATATTAAATTTAATATTAAAAATATTATTAAATTTAATATTAAAAATATTATTAAATTTAATATTAAATTTAATAATATTTTTAATATTAAATTTAATATTAAATATATTATTAAATTTAATATTAAAAATATTATTAAATATATTAAATTTAATATTAAAAATATTATTAAATTTAATAATATTTTTAATATTAAAATATTATTAAATTTAATAAAATTTTTAATATTAAATTTAATAATATATTTAATATTAAATTTAATATTAAAAATATTATTAAATTTAATATTAAATTTAATAATATTTTTAATATTAAATTAAATATTAAATATATTATTAAATTTAATATTAAAAATATTATTAAATATATTATTAAATTTAATATTAAAAATATTATTAAATTTAATAATATATTTAATATTAAATTTAATATTAAAAATATTATTAAATTTAATATTAAAAATATTATTAAATTTAATATTAAATTTAATAATATTTTTAATATTAAATTTAATATTAAATATATTATTAAATTTAATATTAAAAATATTATTAAATTTAATAATATTTTTAATATTAAATTTAATAATATTTTTAATATTAAATTTAATAATATTTTTAATATTAAATTTAATATTAAATATATTATTAAATTTAATATTAAAAATATTATTAAATATAATATTAAAAATATTATTAAATTTAATAATATATAGTGTTAGTAGTAGAGGTTGTATTACTGTTAGTGGTATTAGCGGTGGTAGTAGTTGTATTAGCAGTACAATGTCTACCTTCACAAGAATAACTGCAAAAATAAATCATCTCCTAAAACAAAGGCGATGAAAAAGTAAAGTAAAAGTAAACTTATGATATGCAGTTCTTGGGTTTATTATATTGTAACTCATTTAACTGCTCTTTAATGAAAGTAAGTGTCAGTTAATTTTAACTTAGTGGCTATTAGATCTACATTTTTGTTCCCATTCTACGTATGTTCTGTTTATTCCCAATCCGTTGTTTTATTGTAAAATTCTAGTAGCTTCGGCACAGTAATTTTATCTGTTATAAAATAAAATAGGAATTGACATGAAATTAATACTTAACCTGTTGGCTTCCAATCCAGTAACGATCTTTGATGCGTGTGACCAGTCGTAGGCATCTTTCTCCTTCTTGACCCATCTCTGTAAATCCTTGATACAGTTATCATTTACATCGAAAACTGTGATTTCTTTAAAAAATTCACAGACGGGTAAAACTTGGAAAATAATAGAGCCAGCAGAGAAGTCAATCAATGTGTCTCCTTTAATCTCTCCTGGGGACAAAAACAGAATATAAGCAAATATCCAGATAAGGACAACGTTAACTATCGATCAAGAGCATTTGGGGAAGAAATATATGAACTGGAACCGTTTGAACAAAAGAAACACGGAAAGAAACATGTAAGGTTGGATGTCTATGGCAATAAAAAAAAAATCAGCAGGAAAATAATTTGAGGCTAAATGCATATACTATATATAGTGAAATTTAAACCATGTAGTGCTAAATCCTTAACAGGCCTACCAGATTGTAGTATCTGAAGTTGTTTTATAGGGAATTGAAAAAGTTCAGCAAAAATCGTTTCATCGGTTGTAGGAGAAAAATATGAACCGTGAAAATGTCTTGGATCAAACTCTTCCATATGGTAGTGTTTTAAAGCGGAGGACTCCATCCTTACTTTGTGCTTTGTGCTTTGATGACAATCATGTTATTAAGAGGGAATAAAAGTAAATATTGTAATTGATAATTCTGTGCAAATGACTGATTGCCCATGGCACAGATCATATCGTTATTTTCTTTCACCATTGTGACATGTCTAACCGAAAATATTAAAAATATTAAGAATTAAGAATATTCAAATTAAGATCAATATTTTAAGAGAACAAGATATCTGTACTAGAAATGCCACAATATATCTCTTTTCCAATGCCCGTGGTGCACAAAGACTTAAAAACAATAAAACCACCATCCTGTAACATTTATGCCAAAAATAAAAATGAAAGAAATGTTAAAAGGGACATTCCAGCCATATGAACTTTAATGCACGTGGTTGCGGATGCGTATGATTTAAATGATGGTTTTCTCCATAATATGTATGTTTTGCACGTATGTATAGATGTGTGGGGACAGTGATAGTGACACTGGAAAGCAGACAGCATGGCGACTACATCATTGCTTGTGTCCTCAAAATCTACAGCGCCTAGAACCGTTTGTCTTTGATGGCTGGCTAAAATTCAAGAGACTTATCCAAAAAAGGTACAAGCTTACACTTTTCTCTCTTTGGCGGTTCAAATGCACTAGATAAATAAGAGTCATTTCACTTGAGGGTGAGGACAAAGAGGATCCTGATGTGTTAATCAAGACATTTGATGAGGTATGCTTTCCAGAACAGAATGTGATAATAGACAGACATGCATTCAACATGATGGCTAAAAACCCGACAAAAGGAATTCGACCCTCCGTGGCCACATTGAGACTATTGGTGCACTAAAATATGAGCTAATACGTGACAGGATTGTCTGTGTATTTTGACGCTGGAATCCGCCATTAGAATATGTATGTTGTTTGAGCGTTCTGAAAGGACCACTAAGGAACTCAAAAGAGAGAGGCAGAAGTGTTAATTCAGCAACTGCGGGGCGCACTACTGAGCGCAACAAGTGCCCGGCTTCTAACAAACCTTGTAACTCATGCAACAAATTAATCATTTTGCAAAGTGCCTCAAAAAAAAGATCCAAGACTCACAATATTGGTGTGTGGATGAGGCCATCTAGTGGAACAAAAAGAAAAATGTGCACAAAATAAATGAAGTAGTAAGGTGAGGATCACCAATATTCTTTTCATTGTTAAAGTATGGATCCATTTCAGAATAAAGGAGAAATATTCACCAACTTGTAACAAGCAGGTCAAAAATTTAAACCGGTGCTAAACGCAATGTCATGTCCTCATCCACATTGCAGTGCATTGACCCCAAAGCCAAAATTGATCAGTCAAATAAAGTAAATCTGATAGTTTATGGCGGTCAAACAATTCAGACACTAGGCACTGCTACCCTGGCTTATTCCACATAGTGGATAGAAATGTTAAAAGCCTGTTAGGCGTACCAGATAGCATGCGGCTAAATCTCATTCAACTCAGCCCAGAGGTATATACTGTACAACAGGCTCCTGAGATAACCGATTATGAGAATGTATTTCATACTGACACTTGGTAAGCTTTCAGTCATGTATCACATGCGTCTGGATCCCACTGATCCCCAAAAAGGATCCCACTGGCTATGAAACACAATGTTGCCCAAGAGATGGAAAGGATGACTAGACTTGGCATCATCTCACCAGTAGAGGTGGCTACTCCTTGGGTGTCTGCCATGGCAGCTGCAGTCAAGACGGATGGCATGGTATGCATATGTATTGACCCTGTGCACCTTAACAAGGCTCTCCTGAGGCCTCATCACCCATTAAAGGTTGTAGAGCAAATGAAGCTAATTGTGGATTCTGGTAAATCCATCTGGATGTGGAATCATTGATACAATATTTATGACCCCAATCGGAAAAAACAAGTTTTTATGGATGCCAAATGGAAGTTAATGTAGTTTCAAGAGATCCATTAAAAACACCTCCTTGCTGGATAACCGTGTGAAATAGTGGTGGATGATATCTTAAATGGGGGCCGTTCTGTTGAGGAACATGATGCTAACTGACAAGATGCTAACTGATGACATCCGACAAATCCACCTGTCCTACAGTATTTTGATGTGCACAAGCGGGTAATATTGTCATGGTCTTGGTGCAGTCTGTCCTCAAGATGGCAGGCCTGTGGCATTTGCCCCAAGAGCCCTCACTGACATTGAAGCATGCTATACACCAATTGAGAAAGAATTATTGGGACTGATTATATCTATGGCTGCCCAGTGACTGAGGAGACAGATCATCAGCCACTGATAACCATACTAAGAAAGCCTCTGCGCACAGCGTCGGCGTGCATCTAGCGAATGATGCTCAAGCTTCAGCGCTACCACCTAAATGTGATCTATAAATGTGGCAGTGAACTGTAGGTTACACACCTCCCCACCACGGATAACCCTGGAGATGTTAGCTCTGGATGCCACCTGCAAGCGTCTTAAGGACATCATTCCCAATGGGTGGCCTGGCTCATTTAAGGAAGTCCCACAGACATCTGACCATTTTACTCTATGGGGGATGTATTGACAGTGGATGATGGATTAATTTGTTTTAGTCAGAGTCAAGTCGACCACTTAAATATTATGAGGTGGCCATCGGAGGTGGTCCTCTGGCCGCATTGGCTGAATCAAATAGCGTCATTCCTGTGCTCCACCGACCCCCAGGCCACCAGTTTCGCCAAATTATCTTGGGCACATGTGGCCCTTTTGTTTGCTCCATAATTTACTAATTTATTAATATCACACATGTACAAAAATATCTTCCAAATCTTATTCATGCAATGCTTTATTCGGAATGCATTATTTAATTTCTTACAGCTGCAGTGACACAACGTATCTAAAAGATCATAAGGAGCGTGTACGTAACTGCGAGGGAACCACTTTATCCAGAGATCGATTTGTGGAAATCTCAGGGCCAATCCATCAAAATGGGCTCCCCTGGGCCAGTTATTTCTAGAATAGATGGCAAACTGAGCTTATAGGTCAGAAACATAGAACTTTATAGTAGATAGGAACCATTCAGACTATCAAGTCTGCCAAGTCAGTCTTTAACCTATCCTTGGTCTCATTTTAGATTCATCTTCATGTCTACTCCATGTATGTTTTAATTCCATCACTGTATTAGCCTCTACCACTGATGGGAGGCTGTTCCATGTATCTACTCTTAGTAAAGTAAACATTGCTTATGTTACATCTAAACCTCCGACCTTCTAGTTTTAGATGTTGGAAGGGGTGTATAAGTCTTGAAAGCTATAGTTTCATCTCCATTTAACCCACGCTCTTTTGTTTCCTGTGCGGTAGATTGTCTACATTATAAGATTTAAAAGCAAGAAGCACTAAGTGATGAGCATTATGGTTATCCTTATTTTAACACTTGACGTGTTTAAATCTCCCTAGTTTTGAGAGCACTAACAAACCAAACATGCCCATAATACACAAACTCATTTCGTACTTGGCTTTCGATAGCATCAAAGTGTTTAATGGAAAACCCTGTTTCTCCCAGAGCTTTCCTCAAAAACTTTTCATCAAAGCTCAACTTGTGGAACTTGTGGTTGCCTACAGTGTAAAATCGTGCATCAAATCCCCCAAATATTAATAGATGCCCTCCTACTTTTAGCATAGATGAGACTTTTTTTAAGTAGTCACGGTAAGAGTCGAGGTCTTTGCACACAAAATTCATCATATACAAGCTTATCGCGCAATCGGCTTTGGGTAATACAACAGGGTCCGTCGGGTTCTGCTTGGTAAAATCACATTTCAAAATCTGTTTAATTCGGCTTCTCAGGGCTTCTTCTTTTTGTTTCCACTTATCACTGAAAAACACAATGACACAAAATCAATGCATGAACATGTACTTGGAAATCTTTACATCATGGCTCTTCAACTTTACATATAATAAGAACTATTTTTTATTGATGAACAGGTTTTAGAGCTGAATATTGCATTTTAGGTAATATCAATATTTAAATATATATAATAATGTCATTTTCATGGTTTTAGTTTTAATTGTACTTCTTTCATTCATGCTACAACAGACACCTACCCCTACACCAACCCCCAGAAATGGAGAGTGCCAGCTGGTAGTCAGGAGGCTACTAGTAGCTTGTGAACTACCTGTTTGAGATCCCTTCTTCTTATCAACAGTTACGGGCCAAAGCTTGAAAACATGTCAATAATAACGATCCTAGATGTGTCTGAATGATGTAAAACTCCCGAGATGGGGAAGGAGGGTTAGTAGTAGTAATAGGAGGAGTAGGACTAGGAGTAGGACTAGGAGTAGGACAAGGAGTAGGACAAAGAGTAGGACAAAGAATAGGACAAAGAGTAGGACTAGGAGTAGGACTAGGAGTAGGACTAGGAGTAGGACAAGGAGTAGAAGGAGTAGGGGAAGTAGTACAGTGTTCATCATGTCAAGAACAACCACATGATAATTCATCTGTTAAAACACAGGGGACTACTGTGCTCAAGCTACCATAGTTGGTCTACTATGAATCCCCAGAATAAAATGTAAAACTCAAACTCACTCAACCTTAGAACTTAATAGTTAATAAAAATAAGAAGGGGAAAATAACAGAAACAAAAATAAAGATTAGTTTTCAAAACGGCCTCTGAGTAGAAATAATATATAATCAACATGGAAGTCTTTCAGTTACGGTAACGATAAGTATCAGTTAGTTGTGTTGGAATTTTAACATAGCAACTATTAGATCTAAATTTATATTTTAGTTCCTATGCTATTTATATTTTGTTTATTCACAATCTGTCTTTTTTATGGGCCAATTGTAGCAGCTTTACAACATTAATTGTATCTGTTAAAAAAAAATTGACATGGAATGGATACTTAACCTCTTCCCTTCCAATTCAGTAACGATCTTTGATGCGTGTGACCAGTCGTAGGCATCTTTCTCCTTCTTGATCCATTTCTGTAAATCCTGTATGCATTTATCGTTAAATTCTAGAACAGTGATTTCTTTGAAATATTCACAGACAGATAAAAGTTGGAAAATGACAGGACCGGCAGAAAAGTCAATCAAAGTGTCTCCTTTAATCTCCCCTGGGGAAAAAAAAAAGTAATACGTAAATATCCAGATATGGAAAATATCGATTATTGGTCAAGAACATTTGGAGAAAAGAGGATTCTACGAAAGTTTTTCCACGGAAAAAAAGATATATGAACTGGAACTTTTTTGACAACTTTCTCGTCACCAAATTCATGCATGCAAAATAACAATAATAACAATAAGTAAGGTTATCTATGGCAATAAAAAATAATTTATTTTGGAGAACAATTTGAGACTCTACCCAAAGAAATAGCAACTTTTAAAACATAGAAAAGAATTCTTAAAATATAAACACATGCAGTGCTAAATCATTAACAGACCTACCGGATTTCAATATCTGATGAAGTTTTTTTATAGGGAATCGAAAAAGTTCTTCAAGAATTGTTTCATCGCTTGAAGGGGAAAAAAATGAGCCATGAAATAGTTTGGGGTTAAACTCTTCCATATGGTAGTGTTTTAAAGCGGAGGGCTCCATCCTTACTGCTTGCTCTGATAGCATGTCGGGTACCCAGGGAAGCGGCTTTATAAAGGAGCTTGAAAGGCAGGGAGAATCCCATTGCTACAATTAAAATCAAGTAAATATTAAACTCCGCGCGAGTGACTGAATGCCTCTGGCACAGATATTAGCATTGTTTTCTTTTTACCATTGTGACATGAAATATTAAAAATATTAAAATGAAGAAATAAAACAATATATTGTTACCTGTTACCGTACCCCTCATCGCACCATTATGAAAGCAGTGGGGTGAGTATAGAAGATAAATGGGAAGCCCCCAGGGGTATATAGTGCAGCCCGTGCCTATACAATGAAGGTGTTCAAAGACCCCTGGGTGGGAGATCAGGGATCTTAAACCTGCATGGGACAGGCATTTGGCTCCTGAATCTATGACGAGACCAACGACTCATGAAGATCTTAGACCTTACAGCAGGAAAAACAGGCAGGCTAGACGGGCCGAATGCTCCTGCCTTCAAAGAGGTCCTTTTCCCATCTGTTCTCGGTGGGCTCTCTGTCGGTAACCTAGACTTAATCGGACTCTGCCTGGGTCCTTTCGGTTCATTTCATTTTTGCACCCAACTAAAAAAATGCAATCCAATGCATACCAGAAAAAATGGAAAACTATTTTGTGTTATGGTTGCTTTAGGCGATAATAAAATCTCAGAGCAAAGAAAAATAGCAATGAATCATAATGAGCATAATCCGCTGTCACATGGTAAGGTAACGTGCTCCAGTTAAAATTGACATGGCTTCAGGAAAAGACTGTTACTAAAAACATTTTTTTAAACTCATCCACAATGCATACTTATAACTAATTTAAACAAAAAATGTTTCAGACCTGTACAATTTGATGATCTGCTCTTACAAAATATAATGGGTTATTACTCACCCATATTGATCGTTATTGATCATTTTTCCAGTATGTTATGGCTTGCCATGAGGACGGGTATTAGAGCCATTTGGGTGACACACTTGGCAAGTCGATTTCTACAATCTTCACAATCGACTATTAAAGGGTTAATATTTCAAGAATCTCAGGGTCTGCTCATTAGGAACGTTCCCAGGTTTGCTGATCTGTCTCCGTCTCTCGTGCTCATAACGCAGTTGCTTGTTAGAGTTCTTAGATGCCTCACTATTACCTTAATACTAGGATCCTGTCAACAAGGCAGAACTGGACTTAATACCAATGCATGTATTAAACGCCTCTTTAATTACATTTTTTATTATTATTATTATTATTATTATTTTTTATGTAGATTTAAATTTAATTTTTTATAAAATGTGATCAAATAAAAAAAAATTTGCAATGAAATCTCTTCCAAACAGAAGATAATGCAGCAAGACCATTTCATAGGTAAATAACAACACCACCTATAGCCGTGAGCATCCAGGTCGATATATACATCGTGCCAACAGCAAGCAAATGTACGGATCAAGATACTTTAATTACATTTTAATTAAAAATGAATTAGAAACATTACACGATATACGTGCTCTCGGAAAAAAACTCAAATATAAAATCTGTATAATGGTGGAGTTATGTTAAAAGGAGTAAGTGGTAAGAACCATTGTCTTCTATGTGATTGCACCAACATTGTTCATTTGTATTTGTTCATTTTTGCACACATTGGCAGAATTCCACCTTTACGTTCCATTATCCTAAAATCCACAAAGTTCACATTTTTTTTTAAACAACGGCTGAACAAAACATCTTTGGATTGTAATCCAAGCAATAGACTAACAGGTAATTACGCAGGGATCAGTTTTGATGATAAGAACCATTGTTAATATACCTGTGATTAGGGAGAGCAGAGTGGCTGATTAGTAGTTGGGAAACATAATATAGTAGATCAAAGCAATGGGAAATATACACACCTGTCCTATAATTTTGCAGATATTAAACTTTTTTTACACAACTTTTATACTAAATAGATGAATACAACAAATTAACAATTTCAGGTCTATTAAGTTGAGAGGGTTAGCGTGACTGACTACATTTGACTGAAGGTACCCCCATCTTGTGTGGTGGGGTACTAAAAGAATACCCTAGGGGTAGTATAGTGCCTACCTACACCACCCATGCACCATCTTTTTCCCAGTGGGATGAGGGGTTTCAAATATACAGAGTGAACCTAAGAGAGGCATAAAGCCCATCCCATACTCCTCCTGACCCTCATCCAAAGGCCATTTAACACCAATAATATTACTAATTAATTAATTACTATAATTTACGATACGCATAAGTACGAAGTAGTTGTGATCGACATTTTCTGTTACAGTTAAGCGGAATGACACATCACATGAGAAAAGATGTGATTTTTGTAAAATATTTGCTTGTTTAACTTGGAATCTCTATACCTGCTTTGTTTCTGTAAACAAGGATCCGCTAAGATATACTACAGATCATTTTATTCTTTTATCCTTACTCGTTTCATAATATGTCAAAAGACATCTGTGCGTCTGTCTGATGGATTTGGACGGCTGCAAGTTATGTTTTCATACTAATGCATAGAGTTACTGGACCCAATCTGCAGCTAGAACGGCAGTGTCGGTAAGCGTGTGGCCCTATCGGCCCTCCAGCATCTCCCGGGTGTGCCAGGCGGCTAATTCACAGCCTGACAGATGGTGCCAAGGTTCAATCCTCAACCCAGCTACTATGTATTTTCCCGAAGACAATGTATTGAGAGCGTTTCTATGCGTTAAAGTCATACAGCAAATAATAAAGGGCAGACCAAATAATTCAAGATGGCTCCCGTCCTCTATGGAATCTTATATTTCAGTTAAACTATTATATTCTATGTATCTATATAATTTTTATAATTTTTTATACTCCGTGTCTTCTATCCATTGTATATCTTTTTGAAATTCTCATTTCTGTTTTTCGGTATTCTCCTTAATAAAAAAAACCTCTATTCACAAAATACTGTTGGTATGAGATTGGAAGTCCTTCGATAAATGCTTTTGTTCCGCCCGCAGACTTTATTAAAGTCCAGCTAATGACATCCTGGACAGATCGTATTATATTACTTTTACTTACGCTGCTGGATTCTAGTCTATCATTAAACCAGAGCTACGCATTACCAGTGCTGGCGCCAACATATAATAACTAATATTATATCTTTCCCTTTCAAATCTAACTTCTGTTGCAGCCGACATATCTAATAACAAGAATTAATAAAGAGGAGGGACTGGGATAAGATATATAATGGATGGAGAGGTCAGAATAGAAACTCAGTCTCAGCTCACATTGAAACATCAAAATGGGAAGCTTTCTCCTGTTAGGACTGACTCTGACATGCAGTAAGTATTTTATACAAAAATCTTATTTTGTATCTTATTCTTGGTAATTTTCCCCCATTATGCTCAATTGGACAACTCATCATAGAAACCATTTTATATTGGTTCCAATTTGGTGCATTGTTCTAGGATTTTGTAGATTAATTTTGTTTTGGTCTAATTTAAAAAAAAATGTGTAATAATTTGTTATATCTCCCAAAACAATTGAATGCCAGTTCACCAAACCTAAGACACTAGAGGGAATCATAAAAATTATCTTTTATTAAGTACAGATGTTTTATTTAAGGAGGAACTGAAACATTTATGTCCGAGTCAGCACTAAAACACTTATCGCTTGGGTTTTTATGTTTGTTTTATTGATTTGACTTTATTGGGAATACGTTTCCATCTCCGATATCACATCTGCCGCTACTAAAGGCATAATCAGGGTAAATCATCTATTTGTTCTTTTCCCATGATGCCTCAATGCTTTGGAATCCAACTACCAGCGCTAACAGGAAGTTGAACACAGGAAGTTGTGGTGCACTTCCTGTGTTCTGTGTGGGTTTTTTGCAGAAAGCTATTATTGCGCATATACTATTAGTGTAGCAACCATTTAAAGCATATGGTAGCAAGATGGCAGCTTCCTTACAGAGCACAACAGCAAAAAATAAAATGTAAAAAAATAAGCATGAAAGATATGATTATATATATAGCTGGGAAAATATAGAATATGTCAGATCTTTAGTGGAACCCATTAATTTTTTTCCATTGTATTGGCCGATAGCTTTGCAATGTAAAACATTTACGTGAAATGTTTCCAGCATGACCAGTAACATCTTTCTCTATGTAGTCATAGCTGTTGTCATCAGCACACCCACCCAGTTTGATGACATGATTAAGGTGACCACCACCATTTATGGCCTGGCTAACTTCTCTGATTACGGCTGTCACTGCGGTGCCAACAACCAAGGAATGCCCGTGGATGCCATCGACTGGTAATTTATATATATATATATCTTTGATATTACAGAAGCATTCATTTTCTTCTTTAGGGAAGCAATCAAAAATCAGATCTATCTTGTTATGTACCACCATGCGCTCAAATAATACTTTGTCTTTGTGGAGGCACCTTTAATTGACAGAGGTCTAACCCAGATCCCAAGAAGCACCAAAACTCCAAAGCTTATTGCTTTCATGAAGATTTCTTAAGAAACTATGTCTGTTATTTTGATTGAATCACCTGTGCCAAAAGTAGCTGTGCATTGCGATTTGATAAGAGACCATTCGGCCAATCTAATCGTCCCATGGTCACCCCTTATTATGTTGATTCTAAGTATCTTATCAGATTACTGAATGACACAACTTGAATTGCTGTGTGTATACTGCGCATGGTCCATTATATCTGTTTGCTTGGAATGTATCAGACATTGTCATGGTAACTGTACTGTCCCAAAAGCTAACGATGATATTCTTTTGCATTATGAAGGTGCTGTCATAGCCAGGACTGCTGTTACAATAAGGCTGAGATTAGTGGGTGCAATCCGGTAACACAGACATACCGTTTCTATGTGGAGGAGGAAAGGAAGGTGAAATGCAGTAAGTATCTGAATTGAAAGTGTTAGGGCAGATCTGCCCCCAGGGCAGGTGTGGAGGGCAGAAATGATGATAGGGTTTGTGCTTCTTCAAAGGGTATTTCTTAGCATTTGACCTCCCTCACTTCTTTGGGCCGGAGTGGGTGCATAGATGCCCTCAAGGGTTTTCATTTTACTTTTAACATCCCCATATCACTAGAAAAAGGATACGGGGAAAGGGGAGGCACTAGATGGGATCCATGCCTCCCAATATTGATATATTTTTATACATTAAACCTCTCATTGTCTTAAACAGGGGATGGGGTGAGGTTGTGGTGTAGTCGAGGAACATAACCCAAGGCTTATTTTATTACTTGGTGCAGCAAGAGTGGGGCAATCATCACTGCCCTAGCTTAATAGCGTGACTTTCTAACCCATTTGGCTACGTATGAGTTGGTATTCCATTCCAGGCTAAGCTGCTGGAGTGCGAGATACTGACTGTTAGATTTCCCCTACAACAACAATGCTCATTTCTCTCCCCAGTGAAAGCCCATAATCGATGTGAGAAGATGATTTGTGAATGCGATGAAAAAGCTGCAAACTGTTTCCGTAAAGAGCTGGACGATTACAATATCTACTTCCGGAATTTCTCTTCACTTGGTGCTTGCAGGGGCCCCAGACCATTCTGTTAGTCGAATGTCTCCTCCATAATTCACACATATCTGGGTAGATGCATTTCTTAGACATTATGCTAGCATTACTATGGAGCAGATAAAGCTTAACATAATTTACCTCCTGACAGATATGTGCAAAATAAATTTGTCATGCCTTCTTACTGTATTTTAACCCCTTTACCCCAAAAACTTAATGGCTGCATTGTCAACTTTCTTTATACTCCCAGTGAAACGAACATCGATGTATTGTTACAAAATATTAGTGACGGGCAAGTCCACCCTTGGTCCTCATCTTTCAACCATAACATCCATCTAATGTTTTCCCTCAACTACCTCTCCATTTCGTATCCCTGTATAGTGTTTCACATATTGCACAGGACCATGGTGTACAGACCTGCACTGCTTCTTGAGTAAGAACGGAAAGTGTGTTATATGTATTAAATGCCGGTAGGAATATGAGCTAAAGGCCGCTGTTAACCATCCTTAGAGCTATGGGTTGCAGTAATACTTTTATTTAGAGTGAATTCAGGGATTTCAGCTTTTAGATATGGTCCATCATTCTTTAGCCTTCCTAGTTCTTGGCCTTTTAGATGTAACACTTGCATCTCTGTTTAGAGCTCAAAGATTCCATTTTACCTTTTTTATCCAGGATCTGCCATGTTTTCTGTTTATTGCCAGCATGAACCACCATACGTGCTGGGAAAAAAATGTCATCTTGAAATTCTGTTTATAGCTGGGATCAGCGATCCTTATTAGATGTAGCGCTCCTGTCTCAGTTTTGGTTCTGTACAATGTGTGACCCTAAACTAAAACAATACAAAAGGACAATATTTTGTATAGTGAAGCCGTTTTGTAATTTGGTTGTTGTTTTTGTGTGATCTTCTATGCAATAAAAAATAATCTGCTCCATAACTGCGTCTTTTGTCTTTGCTTGTTATTTACCATTGCCTCAAACCTCCTAGACTATTTAGCTTCCTCATTAGAGGGTTAAACTGCCATTTTTTTATAACAATTCCAAGAATTGTTACTTTAACAGGGTGTTACTTTTACACAGACTACAGTTTGTGATTTGAACATCCAACCAGTCGCACTCCCGTTGCACCACAAGGTCACGTCTGTGAGTTCACGTTGTGTATAGTGTGTCTAGAATATTCTGATTTTAGTAAAACAACAGCAATGGCCAAGTTGGCGTAAGCCATCCTAGTCTAGAGAGTAGTGTAATGATAGCCCCTTCTCCAGTGTTTTGCATGTGCTCCGTGTTTTCCTATCCTCTCCTGCCCGCTCTTGGCCTCTGAGTCTGGCAGTCTACATTGCGGTCTCGTTTTGAAAGTCCATCTGTCAGTGCCGCACCAGATGTGACATCATATCCGATGTGACACTGACCGGCTGAGGCACCAGATATGACATCATATCCGATGCGGCGCCGACCGGCAGACGCACAGTTGAAGTTTCGTCCGGTGACGAGACCAGTAGGGTTTACAGGGCTTAATACAATATGTCTGCTGTCTATTAAACTTCATGGACATAAGTTTAGTTTAAACCCAAGAAAAAAAAATAAGTATTTAAGAAAGCCAGGCAAAAACAGCAAAGTAAATATAAATGTGTATGGACTGAAATCTTTTATTTCAAACTTTTCTTATGATTCTCAGCTTTATTAAATAACACATCCTTTGCCATATGATATATTATTTAGCATATAAAGAGTTTCTGTACATAACATCCAACAGCTGATAACGTTTGAGGTCATAGGACCTTAACAAAAACATGTGGAGCGTGTAGGGAATATACCTGTATATCCTCACACCTTTCCTTTTCACAATTTAACACTCTGAATGCTGACAGCTGTGTAATGTTTTACTTCCAGCTTTGGCACCCAAGAGGTTAATGAACGTAAACAAGGTTATGGGTATAATATGGAGCAAGCCATGCTAAACAGAAAATGCAGCATTGAGTACATATGGAGAGGAACTTCTTAATACGGAGGTAGATGCATGGAGATCCCCACCCAACAAAGTAAGTGAATATTTTAGGGTCAACTTGTAGCATAAGCATATTCTGCGTATGCATAACAATGGCTGCCATCTTATATGTAGGGGAAATATTGGCTAGAATGTCACTTCAATGGGGCAGTTATTAGATATTATGACTGTTACCAGGATAGGGCTGACAACCTTCCACTTCGGTACGACAATCCTAGACAGATGAACGGGTACTATAGCTACACTTCGCTCACTACTCACAACTCAGTTCTAACTCATTTTACTATAAAAGCCTGCATACGAAATCAACAAAAGGATCACAGAAAGGACCCAATTAGGGATAAAATGCTGCCTTGCATAATAGAGACCCTAGTGGCCATATGTGCAACTGCAAGCAAAATACAACCCCAAAAAAAACGTGTTGCATTGGATCAAAACCTAAAAATTAGAGCAGTCAGTGGGACAGTTGTCCTCCTTGTCAGCCCTCCGCTGTTGTTACTAAAGTTAAGAGTGCCAAGGAACACTGCTCAATGGAGGCTCCTACCCCTGGCACTGGTGTTTTTCAAGCAATGACATCACAATATTCTGTGGGCTCGAAAAAGATCAAGATTGCTGCAGCATTATTTTGGTAAAATTCCCAATATTCAGATCATCAATCAAAAGCGGCCAGTTCAACGTTTTCTAGGATGGACAACTAGTTTTTCAGTCTCCGGAACATGGTCAGTCCTATTTTATGAGGATCCCATCCTTCCATATCCTGTAATTTATATTTATCTTGTGGTATTCATTGTTGTGTTTTTTTAAATATATTTTTTAATTTTGTTTTTTTTGTTTTTCTTCTCTGGACCAGCCAGAAAAAAAATGCATGTGCAGTAATAAACTGAATAAAATAAATTTTATATTTTATATTTATTTCATACTAAACTTTATGTAGCTTAAGTATTGTAATATTATATAGGCGTATGTTTCAAAATTGCTGTGAAATATGAAAATAAGAATATAAATGAAGAGAGGAGATTCTGAAGCTGTTGTGGTAGGAAACGGTGATCAAATAATAGCTCTTTCACTTATTGTACCGCTATTAATAGATTCGTAGCTTCTAGACGTATCCTCCAACAATATCAGAACAGTCAATACTACAAGACGTTTTGCATATTTTTGGAGGCGGCTGTGTATAATGTAGATTTCTAAGAAAATTTCCTATCGAAACCCATGGTCAGTTGGTAAAAGACTTGAGGGGAGAAAATCAGTGGCGCAGGCATAAAAAATGCCATCTCTTGTTGCTCCATTATAACATGGAGGTCAAAATTTGACTTTGTCTTGGACTATGCAGCGGTTTATGTTCGTTTCTCCAAAAATACTGAGACAAGAAAGTGGTCATAGGTATCAGGCTCCAGCCACAATTTTGTTTCTTCAACAGAAAGGCTTATTCTTCCACGGCTGCCCTCCAGTTGGAGGCTAGATAGTGCAACTTTCATTTGGAGGCCAAAACATGTACATACAGTGTGTTAATAAATATAGTAAATACGTACATTATCGTATGTATATATTTAGGCCCAGTGGTTTGATTATAAAGACAAGCCTTCTGTACACAAATCATAAACAGCATCTGCAGTTCTAAGCAACTTGGTTATTTCAACTGCAGTAGACCAAGCTTTCCTATTTTATTGGCCAAAGCAGAGGGAAATCCAAGGTAGGTCATCCATGCTAAGATTTAGGAGTGTTGTCTGTTTTTTGGGTGGGTGTCCAAAATGAACCACTCTGCACTTTTGTGATCCATGGACCATATGTGGTTTCTTGGATCTACTTTATACATCATGATGGGCAACCTTCTAGGGACGGCAGAACCGTGTCGCTCAAAGCAAGAATGTTCCTGTGGGTTTAGAAAAAGTTCTCGGTCTTCACTATCTGCAAGAATGACTGAAGTGGACACTCCTCCGGCTTAGCTTCTCGGGGTTGTTGGAGGCCATGTGGGAGAATTCACGGAAAATGTCCAAATATGTGGTGTCACCTGCAATGCAATGGAGCAAAAATAAAAAACAACGACCAAAAGGAATGAGGACTGAGACAGCCCTATTAACACCAAGAGAAACTCTTTAGAATCAGTCTGCCCCTTATCACCCAAAAGGCTAAACAACATTTGAACCAAAAGCCGCATCCCACACCGAGAAGTCAAACGCTTTTTAATTCTGGTGTTAGCTTCTTTTAAAAATGTATACACAATTTGTATAAAAAAACCCTGAAAAGATCCATTCATGCTAAATAAATCCTGTTCTACTGCACTGTAGAGGAATGGATTTGCATATGGTGCCAGATGGCGATCTCACAAATGAGATCAATACGTTTTTCTCAGAATTTATGAGATGTTAGACATTTAGTCCCTTTAAATCAGATGAAGTAGTGTCAATACGAATATAAGTAGCAAATCTACTCAAAACAACAAAAAATTATTGGTATAGTTGGGGGTTATTAGTTAGGGCCTGTTCTAGTTCATCCTGATTAGACCATTCCAATGGTTTGGGAACTAAGATTATCCATTTGCCTTTAACTAAAGCCTCCTACGTAGAATAATTCACCTTTAGTATACATTAGACAAGAGGTTAGTGATAAATCTTTAAATAAAAAAAATAGCAAAGTTTTAAAAGAGGACTTAACACCATAGCAACCAACAGAATAGTCCAATCAAGTACATTTCATTGGGCGGTGGTGATAGGATCACAGGACTCCCAGCTAACTTGCATTTTATAGATAAAACAGGTTTAAAATAATAACAATAATAATAATGATAATAATAATAATAAGACTTTTTTCTCTATAAGTGATGGGACCCCTAGTTAAGTTAAGACTTGGCGTTAAACTGAATGAATATAGTATAAATTAATCAGGGTAGTTTGTTTGTCACATGCGCAAACTAGGGCACAAGTAAAGCCAGACAAAGAAATGTTTAGTATCAGATGGCAAGGGTTAATATAAATATATTAAGAAGCCAGACAAGACGACAATAATAAACCAAGCAGATCAGGCTAAGAGTTGGAGTATATTTTTATTAACAGTGCTTAAAAAGACAGATTGAGGAAGAAGTAAAAACATTGCGATTTTTGTGAATGTGTGTGATCCGTTGTGTTTATGAACACACACACCAACGTCGTTGCGTTAAATGTAAGCCTATTGTTGCTAGATGCCCTATGACGAGCCATAAGGACCCCCATCGAGAAACAAGAGGCTTCAAAAATACATTAATTATGACATACAATATTCACAAGTAACATCTAGAGGTTGAACAAGCAAGAAAAGAAAAGTACAATGGAGGTGTAAGAAAAGTGTACAGTATGCATTAGCCTATATATACAGCAAGCAGGATGTGTCGTAATTGTGCAGTTTTCAAATTCATCATGCGCCTGCCATTCCTTTAACCAATTTCTCCCACATAAGACTGCCATTAGCCTGTACTGCTAACGTTTCAATTTATCCGGTTGAATATGTTATGTGACCTCAGATAATAACTTATATCCCTAAGCTAAGCCTTTGCAGAACCAGCCACAGTTTGAACCAAGAACTCACACAAAAGAGGAGTCCCAAAAAGGACCAGATGAGAAGTTTCCAACAACAACAAAAACAAAAACCAGTTGGGTGATCTTGTACGGTTCCAGATAAGCTGCATGCTTGTTAGGAGATCATGCAACCAGGTACTCATTGGCTGTTACCAAGATTTACAAGATGGGGTTAGTAATTATTTATCCAGTCCCCAAGAGCGGAGTCAATGCGATCGGAGAAGAATAGCATTTAGGAACAGAGATAAGCAACCCCTGTTGAGTCCAGAAAGCACATCCTCATCAGGCTTACATGGGAAAAAACAAAGTGCCCTGGAGCGACAACATTTCTCATCTATGTTTCTAGCATTTTTAACCCCAAAAAAGGAAAACGTCACAATGCACGTAGCTTACATAAAACACAATTTGGAGTGAATATTTTCAGAGTGTTCTATGTTTGTAATAAGAATTAGAATGACATTAATGGCAATGTGGAATTAACCAATGAGTAACAATCAATTATAATGACTTCCATCTTTGTCTGCTTTCTCTGGTCCCATTACCTATCTATTCCATGCGATTGTTTTCCCCTCAATGCATTAACTATTCTTTAAATAGCCACATTTAAAAACAAAAAAAACAAAACAAAAAGTTCAAAAGAGCGATCCTTCTCCAGCAACTAAAGCAAATCAACCACAATGCAGCCACTTCACGCCATCGCTTATGTTGTCTGTCCATGGCACAAACGGTAAAAGAAAACACATGCCCTCGTGCAGAACACAATCCAGTGAGCGTCAAATTGGGTAACGATGGGATTTAAATGGATGTACAGCGTGCGATTATTTTTGGAGATAGTTTGTAAATCTGTTAGGAGCTTTGTACTAAAATAGGTGGGTAAAATAAAATGGGGTAAAAAAACAGCAAAAAAATGGTTGTATCTATAAGTGCTCTAGCAGTAAATGTTTTGATATTTTAAAGAGATTGTTTCATATAGAAGTGGTAATGGGATATCTTTTCCATGTCTAAATATACAGTTTTTGGGTATGCTTACTTCATCTGATTGTTCTTGCTGTGGTAGATTAGCTGTTATACAATCTTTGTTGCTTCTATATCCAGCCAATAATGATTTCTGTGTCAGGAAATGTCATATAAATGCCTCATACAGATGACATTATTGATCATAGTTTAATTTATTTATTTTTTAAGGTAAGTCCATCACGGGCATTTAGGTCTCCGCGGTTCCAGAATTCAGGGAGCGGAAGCACTTACGTGGCTGTAGATGTTAAACTTTTGCAGCAAGAACTTGTCAGAAAAGGTAACTAAACAAAGTATCATGCCAATATATATAAGAAAGATAAAAGATACAGCCCATTTAACTATCAAAGGCTTGGTTTTCTTTACATTTCTTGTAAACATTCACAAGTTTTATAATATGGCTAAAACGTCAGAAATAATTAAATCAAACTTATGACCAGATCACAATGGATGGGGATTTGGCAGGCATGAAAATAGTAATATATATGTATTTAGAGCAGATACAGAAAATATCAGAAAACAACTAGAAGTCAGAGATTTATGTATAAATAGGTATATTAACACCCATCTCTATAAAGTAAGTAGAAATTACGAAAGACAGTTGCATAAGAACTTCTAAGTATTCACTTAAAGAACAAAATCCTTTTTTTTTCCAAAAAAAAATAATCTGTATCAAAAGGAAACATCACATTTCCTAAATAATAATACATTTATAGGTGTATGCAGAATTCTGCCGATCGTGAATGAAATTTAAAAAATCCTTTAGCTAATGTATAGCATTTCCCGTATAGACATAAAGGGTGGAGAAAAACCTTTAGGATAGCATTCCTAGAAAGGAAAGTACGGCTCCAAACTGAAGTTTCTTGGGTACGACTCCTTAGAGTTTAAACCAGCTTTTAAATCTATTATATCAGCCTGCATTGTACTGCTCTGATTGGCATTAACCTTAATAAATTAACTATCAAAACAAAAATATATATCACATAACACCATCACTGCTCAAGAAAAAAAAAAAAAGAAAAAAAGCCTGTAAAAAATAAATTCACTTATAAAATTACATATACACAACAAAACAATATACATATATGTGTGTATCTCCAATACTGGAAGGAGGAAAGTGCACAAGTATTTTTTTTTTCTTTACATAAAATGTACAGCCTTGACCAGAAAAAAAAGCAGCCAAAAATGACAAAGAAAGTTCTAATTCCATTTCGGCACGGAAGGGGCAAAATCTGGCATTGAGTATTGATGCTTGATTGAGTTTTACCGAATACTTCTGACCTACAACCAAGACATTCATCTGAGGACTGAGATCACCCGGTGGTCTTATGGACCTCCTATCAAGTTAGCACCTTATTTTTCCTCCCATTCTGCGGGAGTCCTGCTGGTCTGAAGTTAGCATGCTTCGGTCTGGCAGTGCATCTAGTTTTAGCATCCTGATTTTCCTGCCATGAATACGGAACACGAATGGTCATCGATGGTTCCCAAGTAGTGAATTATTCATTATATAAAGTAATTGTCCATCTCACTGATCAACGTGTATTTTAATGCTTTTTACAATGGTGGTGGTTGTTATATTTTTATTCTAGTGATTATGGAAATCCATAGTATGCATTTTATAGGCTTTTGGAGATTAATAGAAATATGGCTGCCATTCCCACGTGCTTAATTATTTGGTGATTATATGATTAGGCTTTTATTGCATGTTCTATAGTGTAGCAATAAAGTGTGTAGAGCAATTGTGGTTTTTTTATTTTAAAGAATGGATTTCCTTTGCTGTGCTTTTTTTTTCTTGAGAAGATGTTTCAATGCCCGTCCCACCAAAGCCGTCAGCGCGAAGGTATGGAGGACGTAAGGTGCATATCATTCTCCAAGTCATAAGCCCTGGAGAGGTTATGAGGCTAGAAAATTGGTACAGTTTTTTTTTCCCTAGTTTATACAACACTCATTTTCTTACTTCGGTGGATGGGTGGAATAAAGCAGAACAGAGATCTGATGGACAAAAACACCATGGAAAAGTAAACATCATTTTTAGTCCAAGCATACGCAAGTGGGGAAAAATGGCGACAAGATCAGGTCACTGTGAAGAAAAAAACCCAAATAACATAACAGTCCTCTCTGTGTCCCTGACCTTCCTGACCTCTTAGTACAATGGAATTGCATAGCACTGGAGGCGATAGATACGATGGGGAAGCCTCTAGTTTTAAACTCTTAAGCCGTTAAGTTGGATACATTTTATTCAGACTGGGTCTAGCCTATTCTGCCCGAGTAGGGTTATCTGTCATTGAGTCCAGGCAAGGGCAAAGACCTCCAACACTGCCTCTGTTCTCCCACAGATAAGAGTTTAGGGATAGTGGCGTTCCCCACATTTAAATAGTGCACTTTGTCCACTCTGCGCATACAGCACAGGGGATTTGATCTGGTCCTCTACTGAAGTACCACAGCTCATACTGCCTGGGAAATCCCAGACCAAGGATGAATTAAGGATACAATAGAACAGAACATGAAGAGAAGCTGGAAAACATGGGTGGTGTTGGCTTTTCAAGGCTGAACGAGGAGGTTCTAATGACCTTCTATTGTGATTTAAATAGGGGAAGGAGCTGGTACTCTGTGATCGTGTGTCAAGCTGCAGGTGACAAAGGTTATACGCTTTATCGGTCTTCTGTCATCTATTGGGCAGTGAAGAGGTTGATGCAAAACATATTTATAGCTGGAGTTGGGTTGGGGAAGCTATAGGATCTTGTTTGTGTATCACACGAAAAACCTAGCAGTAAAAGCACCAGGAAATAGACAACCTCAAGATAGAAAAGTGCTTTGAAATAGGGTATCTAGTGATACCGCGCAGCGTTCTAGAACCCTTCACTCCCCATTGCTCAGTTCTGCATTATCTACTGGTTCTTAAATTCCTGCTCTCGGGTGGACCTCAATGTATCAAGACACAACATTTTCCAATAAATTAAGCACCAGTCCCTTGAGGTTCTCAGACCTCCCTGAACATCTAAGTACCTTCCACGGGGTTCAGCTGGGAGGCATGTGAGCATTAAAGAGGCAGAACAGGCCTGGATAATCCACGTGCTTCCGTCACCTTAGTGCCCACTCTCATCTTGGTAACATAAACAGTATAAGAAATCACAGTTCATAAAAGTGCTGAAAGGTACACAAAATATGTATCATCACATTTTTCACTCTCTTGGGGCAGTGATGAGGAGAAAAGAAAATGCAGGTCCAGACCCTTCCAACGATTTGGTTTAGTTGTGCCCCTGGTCCACCTGTAATGATTCCCTCCCCTGGTGCCAGAAGACAAACCCCATGCAGGTTTCCAAAAGAAGAGCAGCTAGCACTGTAAACGTTCTAAGGAAAGACAAGCTGTGCTCCTTCAGGCACAAGCCAGAGGAGGGCGTCTGTCTGACTCTAACACTCATCTATATGTAAACAGATGAATTCCTGGATGCACTTTCTGTACTGCTGCTCAGTGGGACTGTTGCTTGGATATTGACCTGGTTGCCCGAAAGGACCTTCTGCTTCCCTCATCTCCTCGTTCATCCGAGCCAGTCGTAACCTGGGGGGAAGCCAACATAGTGTTAATGTCTTACTCTCATGCCAAGGCAAGGTCAGATTTATGTCCCTAGGCAAAAATACAGAAGAAACACTGAAAAGGGACATAAAATAAACCTTAATCTATTTCTATTATTGTTGTTGTTTTTAGTTTGTGACACATATTGTCCCTAATTAAGAGGGCGGATGATTATCCTGTTGTGTGGACAAAAGTAGAATGTTCTCGAAAAGTCTTTATTAAAAACGAATATATATATATATATATATATATATATATATATATATATATATATATATATAGTGATTTCCCATGGACTATTGGAACCTCATGGAAGAAGTGACTACTGGAAAGGAAGAATTTGCGGAAAATGTAAAGGCAGCGAGGCAGGAAAAAAAGGAAAAACTCACAAAGTAACAATGTCCGCATTAGCAGCCTGCACCGAGATACTGAGAGGGTCTTGTCCATCTTCATCCACGGCATGCTGATTTGCCCCTCGTTTCAGGAACAGACAGACCTGGCTGGAACAGGACAGCATTGTCATTAAGAGCAGACACATTCCCGTTTATAACCCAGGGTCAGTTATCATACACGCTCCTGAGCGTAGCTGATCAACAGCTTATAAGCAACATGCTCCAAAAAGATTACAGTTAACTTTTAGGCATTGACTAGAACCTAATACGATCATTAATGATTGGCTCACATATAGTGATGATGATTACATTCGCATTGTCAATTTTTTCCCTTGCTTTAAAGAGACCCTCCAGTTACTAAGCGTGACTGTGCATGTGCATGTACTGTATACCCACCACCAACCAGCTTATGCAAGAGTTTCTGGGGGTCTTACAAAAATAAACTGGGAAAGACTCCTAGAACATTGCTTCTGTAGCCATGAAATTATTAAGTGTCACGTAGTATAGTACTGTGCCAGCAAACAAACCAAGCTTTAAGGCAAAACATATCTAAGTAAATAACCTACACTGCAGACGGATAACAAACATAGCCTCGAATTGGGAGGTCAGCATCACCCCGGCATCCTTCTACCCCACGCTGAACATATGTTGTGATCGACACTGGACTTACCCAGTGTGTCCCAGATATGTGGCGTGATGAATTGGCGCTCGCCCTCTCATGTCAATTTGGTTGACGTCTGCTCCGTTCTGCAGCAAGAACTCACAGGCTATAAGCGATCCCTAAAAGAAGAAAATAATATTTTAGAAAAGTGTCTGCATTCCCAAACTATTAATTGTAATATTTATTAGTATATATTTATTATTTTAAGCTAGAATGCTCCTGCATATGCCTAGAACAAGGGAAGCATTTGATATTTACCCCTATTACAGCCTGGATGAGCGGCGTTTTGCTTTCGTCCTCATCATTTACCCAGTTGACATTTGCGCCGTTAGCAAAGGCTTCCGCCATAATGGGCACGTTTCTTGCACGCGATGCTTTATACAACAACAAGCCCGGGTGCAGCTCTCGAAGATCTTCTGGATCAGAGGGTTCTTGTTCCGTCTCTGCCTCCCCGCTGGAATCTTCAGAAATCTCACATTCTGGATTAACAGGGGGGAAAAAATCAGAGTGGGGCTTGAGTTACGAGTAAGTGATACATTGTTATCTTCTGTAGTCAATAATCCTTTGCATGGTGAACATCTCCAGTTGGGATATAAATCCTTGAACGTATTTTTCTCCTTACAGAAGAGTTACTTTCAAACCTGTTTGCTTTCAGTGAGCCTAACAGCTCTTGGGTGGCCAATGTGTTTCAATGCGAGAGAACAATGTTGGACCCGAGTTGGAAACTTTTCCATGATCTACACTCCAGGGTCCAAGGTCAGGGAGACTGGTATTAAAGTGGATTAGGCGGACTCTTGCTAGACTATCTTCAGTTAACATCCCAAACTCAATTGTTTCTTAAAAACACCTTAATTGTTCAATTTCGTGAGCAAGCTAATCTAGGCCGAGAGGAAATCTAGAAACACAGGATTTTGCATTGGTTCCCTCAAAAGATCACATTGATTAAGTGCTATATAGTCGGAAATCAGCAGGAACACCGTGAAAAGAGAAAGCGAAAGGGAATTACAAAGAAAAACAAAAGGGACTCACCTTCCTCCGTGACGCTGTCCACTACGGAGCCAAAGACTAGGATGTCACTGCTACCGTCTGTGCTGCCCCCCAGTCCGCTGTCACTGCTCAGACCTGCCGGGCCAACAAGACACAAAGCACCGTCATGTTAATATGCGGGAAGCTAAAGGAAGACTAGCATGCACACATTTACAAGCGTAACATGGCCAGTTACTTGTTTAAACTGGATATACACATTATATATAATACCACATTTACAAAAACGTTAACAGATACTCACAAGCACCACTTACATATGCATGTAATCGAGATCAGTGTGCAATACTTATAGAGACAATATATACCATGAAGTGCGAGAATGAAAAACATTGTTCAAACAACTTTGTAAATTTTAACTATAAATTATATTGAAAGAGCAGTAAATCGCTGCATTGCTAGGGATACTGGCCAAACATTGCTCCGTGTGTAGAATGCGCTACGATTTAGAACAAGCAGGTCCTCCTGATTATGGATGTCAGAAGAGGACGTCACAGAAGCAGATGCCCGCTGCTGAGGATTATATCATGCACATCTATGACCCCCTGACAGATGCTCCTTGTCTTGGATTGAGTGGCAAACGCCAGTTAGAAACATCCTAAACTGTTGATTTAGTTATCTAGCAGTTTATTTTATTATTATGGTTTCATTGGCACAGGTGACAGTCAAACTGACCGATATGTCACCGAATGGACTCCATGAGTCTAGGATACGGTCTAGCCAATTTGAGTTATAACAGCATGCAAAGTTTGGGGTTCATTAAGAATAATACCTTGTAAGGTCAACCATGGAACCATGTGGTACAAAATTTTCCCAATATACAAGGATTTTAACATTAAAAAGTCATCACTAATCTGAAGGCATATAACCTTGTTCAATAAGATTCAAAATGGCTGACTCGTTGGCTGACTTGATAGCAATCGCCCCATAAAAGAGGACCCCCTTATCATGCATACATATAGGTGCATATTTGTATTCTACTGCCGCTGACCTTACCTCCATCCGGAAGGAACGTCATAGCGCTCCCACCGGGCTCAGCGCCACTGCCAGTCCATGGAGCAGCTGGCAGGGGATGCTGCGCATGAACCTGGTTGCCACCTAAGAGGAAGGTGAGGGCATTGTCACAGAAATTATATAAAATTACAAAAAAATCTACTTTGGATTTCTTTCAGTAGGTCAATGGTACTACTATCCATGCAAAATATCCACGGAACCAATGTTTTGTACGGTGTATTTTAGATCTGCATAATCTCTATGAAAACAGTTGCTATGGTAATACGGTAACCACAGAAACACCATGTAGTTTGTGCCAGACACCAAAACAGACTAAAATGAAGAAAGCAAAGACCCTAGATTTATGGGCTCAGAATTGGGATGACTATTTAAAATAGTAATGGGGTGCGCATACATGGGGTATCACTTACATTATTGGGGTACTTCAGCTTTTAAGTCAGTTCTTTAAATTGAGCTATAGGTGCCGTCCCACATGAATCACGATCTCTAGCATGTTAAGCCAATTAACCCTTGCAGATCTTTCATTTTGTTATTTCCACTGTGGGTTTAACCCCATAAAAACAACACAGAGACCTCTAAGGGCCATGTCTTTTTAGCGTCTATGACAACAACCTATCAGTGCCTGCCATTATGTCACATGACTATTAACTCTTCTCTGAAGATATATGAATGGGGTAAACTTTCACACAATTTAAGAATTATATCTAAAAGGGCTTACGGCATTAAACGACACTAGGAATGATGACTGCTGCTTTATTTATTTTTTATTTATAAAATGCAGCGGCTTTTCTTCCGATTAGCTCAAGCTTTTCCATACCCGTTGAAACATCTCGGTTAACCCTAAACATGTCTTCAGAGCTAATACCGCAAACTGGAACCTCACTCAACACTAGTGATCAAGCTGTTCAACCACAACTCCAAATGTTCTCAGTTGACTTGGGAGTTGCTGTTCATCGACCCCTAAAGAGCTACCTCTAGCTACCGGTTACCCCATCCACCCGAGTACAGTCCCGAGTACAGTCCAAGTATAAAGATGTTATTTCCAGTGAGGCAATAAAGACTTGTTCTTGTCCTAGTAGACTGATCAGAACTAGGACAAATAACATTTATACTCCTCAATCTTTGTGTGATTGATAACGGCATTGGAGCAATGCTAAGCTGGCTACCATAGCAATGAAGATTTAAGCTCTCCCACGTAAAACTTTAATCCAAAATACATCGAGGCTAGATTATTAAGTGGCAGCAAAATCTCTTTATTGAGAGCAGTTCTTTAAATCCCGCGCCGAGGAGATTTTCTCGCTCGCAGGATAAATGTTGGCGTAAGAGGAAAAGACGCGGTGAAGGTTAAGGACAATGACTCGTGATGTATACTTACTGCGTGGCCCAGCTCCTGTATCGAAGTAGGAGAATAGGGAGTCTAACTCGTCTGGACAAAACAAGGAATCCCGACGAAATTTGCGTTCAAGCGTGGCAGCTGGGAAACAAAAATATGAAGATTAACGTAATTCACAAATGTTTCTGCGTTTTCTTTTTTGCGAGGAGCGGCTGGAAAAGAGACATAGTCGACCCAATACCACGCAGTTTGTTGGTTCTTGATGGCGGACAGCATGTTCTATGTGAAGTGTAACGCGACTGTACACAGCTACGTCTACAAGACACTTACGTAATCCTGACCGGGGATGAGATGGCCAACAAGGCTCACTTGCAGCCCTAACTCTCCCTCGGCAGGCAATTATTTTATAAATCCCCGGAATATGGATAAACCAATGCTTAGGAGGAAAATCAAGAACAAAGCATACCTGAGGACAGCATGGCCGGAGATGCGTTCCCTCCTTCGTGTCGGTATTTCCGGCGGGCAGAGGGCACTTTGGTGGTGCTGTTGTTCCGCTGACATTTTTTCACACTCCACCTCTGAGGTTTCCTTATATTTTCAACCTCAACGCTCCCCAGCCGCTTCAAGAACTTCTTCTCCACGTATTTTGCTTTTATCCACACCTCCTTTTCCTGTCTAAAAGGCCATTAATGGTGTTTTAGCAGCACATTATTATATTAATCCACTTATCTTATATATTATTTATTGCCACACATCTAACTGGAAATACTGAAAAACAAAACAAAGCTGAAATCTCTCTTGAACATCTTTGTTACAATTATTTTTGTATTCAAGCTCTAGAAGCTCTTCAAGTTCTAGAGCAGACAAGCTCTAGTCCGCTCTAGAACTTGAAGAACTGTGTTTCAATTCTGAGAACAGTCTGGACTACTGATGCATAAATAACACAAAATAACTCTACACGTAAACATAAAACATCAAGCGCACCATAAATGTTTGAGATTGTTCCACCAAAGACCATGTGCAAACTATGAAATACATACCGAGAGCACCCCGACGTCGGCTTCTTTAAGCCTAAGTGCTCGCATTCTGCCTCGTAGATCTGGTTGATGGTACTGTTTCCCAGCTCACACATCAGCTGGATTGAGACACGGCGAAAAAGACAAAAAAAAATCCCAATCAGGTCAACTGACAAAGCCCTGACTGACAGACATTAGCTTTTTGGTCCAAAATAAATTAGAACCTTACTCACCTTCAACAATTCTGGCTCCCAGGAATCCAAAGTGAGGGAGCGGACTTTCGAGCAATGAACGCCCAGACTCCTAAAAAGGATGAGAATCAACGGCAGAAATTGGTCAACCCATTGATAATTGTGATACACCGAATCTAACAGCAACAACATCATTAATGCAGAAAAAAATGATATTGTCTATACACGTGTTATATGCTTAAACCATATTAAAAATGACTTATTATTATATATATTCATATATTTATGTACACGTGATATAATATAGAATCCACTTCGTTATTGGCGGCAAACAAGTACATTTAATGTTCTTTAATATATAGAATAAAACACTCTTTTCCTGGAGCTGCTTACCTGTGAATTCCTGAACATTCAATGCAAAGGGTGATTCCTAAATTGATGCTGGCCCATCGAGGATCGGTTTGCCCGCAGTCACAGCACTGGTCATTGCCGGCAATGCTCTGCACCCGTTGCAAGATAGTCTCCCCTTTCACGCTGCGTTCCCGCGAATCGCTGGCTGAGT
Organism: Spea bombifrons; assembly: GCF_027358695.1. Classification (NCBI taxonomy): domain Eukaryota; kingdom Metazoa; phylum Chordata; class Amphibia; order Anura; family Pelobatidae; genus Spea; species Spea bombifrons. Next base: position 8,386,321 of record NC_071098.1, read on the forward strand.
CTATGCTACTCGTGGAGGGAGAAGCTGTTCTGTCAAGCCTCTAATGGGAGGGAAAAAAACAAAATTTTAACAACTGAATCAGCTTATGGTGCATAAAACCCCAAGGTAGGAGTCCCACCTCTATGTAATGGTTATCTGGCGTCTCCCTGTAGGCAGAGGCGATGCTGGCTTGCACGGCTTGGATCCAGGCTTGTCGAAGTTTCTCTGAGTCGGCCTGAAGCATGCAGCTCCTGGAATATCGACGAAGAAAGTCATAAGTAGGCTAACAAATCGTCCTAGCCATCCCATCTATCCGCATTGGTCTTGGATAACAGCAAATAAATATGCCTCTATTTCACAATTTATTTATGAATTCTATTGATATAGAAGAAGTGCTGCAAAAAAATGTCATTTTTGTTTTTAGTCCTTTACCTGCAGTACTATGTTTAGAAACACTGTATACTTATTTAATATAAAAATCTTACTTAAAACTGCAGAGTCTCGTACTAAAAGCAACATCATCTATAACCTCAACTGAACTATTATCTAACCGGTAGCCATGTAGAATATCTATAATAAAGTATCCACTGCTCTGTAGCTTAGATTTAAAAAATTACCATTGAGTAAATTTATATTCCCGTCATTTCAAATCACACCAAATAATGATCTATAGCTGTACCACCAGCAGGGAATGTACCTTAAATACAGCGCTGCGAAATATGATGGCGCTATATAAAACAATAAACATAATATTATATTAAAAGGTAGCGGGCTAATATAAACTGTGATAAGGTGCAATACCCAAAAAGGTTTCCAGGTGGCGCTGTGGTGCTTCTATTTCGCAAGCTGAGCACTCGGAGAAGGACTAACCATAAATGTGCAATGCATTGTGGGAGCTTCACTTTAATACCATCACGTCTCGAAAGTGCTGCTCACTCCAGATGGCTTTAATGCAATAGTGAAGGCCAAACGGCGATTAGGCAGTAAAAGTTTAGAATCATGGGTATGGGAGGCAGACGCATCCAGAAGCATTTATAATTGATGTCTTGATGGGCACGGAAGCTGCCCACTCGCTAAGATAACATCTGTGTCTGGACAGAGGGATGCATTAGGTGAATCGTGGCCTATGCAGATTCCTTTCAGCTCTGGGGAGTCCTATACGGTCCAAACACAGAAATGATCTTTGCGCCACCAGCAACCAAGCCTATCACGAGAGGGAACTAAACAGTAGAGACTAAACTGGAATGGGGGCACCAAGATGTATATTAATAGAAATGAAGAATTAGAGGGCAGATCAGACCCCTCCGGCCCGTCTACTCTGCCCGTTCTTCCTGATGTAAAGACTCAAACGTTTATCAGTTCTTGTCTTAGATTCAGGAGCCATATCTTTCTGCCGGGATGCTGTTAAACTTATCTACTACTCACTCAGTGAAGTAAAACCTCCTAAGCCTCTGACGCTCTAGTTTTAGATATCGACCGCTCGTTCTAACATTTCTCCTTCTTGGAAATAAACGTCCCTCCTGTAATTTAAGCTGGAAGGCATGCTATAGTGAATCCAACTTACTTGGAGGGCGAGACAACCTCAAAGCAAAATCTCCTTTCTATATCTTCACAGGGTTTCACGGTACACAGTCTCAGATCCTCGACGACCACAGTCAGAACGTCCTGTAACAAACACAGGGAGACAGACTGTCATCAGCAGCTCAAACTCATAAAACAGAGACCGCGTCACAAGCCGCAAGATGGAAGAAAATTACCATGAAATTGATTAAAAAACAATTGTATAAATGTTGCTACTGTGTAAAAAAAAGATGGGAATTCAGTAAATGTGCGCCAGGAACACTGACTTATATCCCTGTCCAAGAAAGGGATGCATGTTCAAGCAGGGCCATTTTTAGTATGGAGTCTACCTCTCCAAGTCCAGGAGAAATGCTCAAAACTATGGCTGTCTAATCTCAGAAATAGGTCCCTATGAACAAATATGGCTGCTATGTAGACAAGAATATATAGAAGAGACTACTAAGTCCTTCACTCAAATTATCCAGATGGCTTTTGTGACCACAGAAGAATCTACAATTACTTTTTGCTCATCTTAATGTACAGTAGACTCATTCCAAAAACTCAACTTTCTTCTGTAGCAATTTATGTTGTTTTAACAGTCACAGATACACATGAAATTGTATAAAATATATATATATATATATCTATATATATATATTCAAATATACTCACTTTTAATTTTTTCTGGTAAACGAGCTGGCTGTTCTGGATGGAGAACCACCTCCTGTAAATTAAAAAATGGAGTTTAATTTCTATAGCCGTGCATGGGAAGCCCCCCCCCCCGTCCTCTTGCTGTAATATAGCTGATCAGAATGAAAAGGCATATTTTTTATGACGCCTGTATGGAAGTTGTATTACTATGGGCTTCTGCTTCCTTTGCCGTCTCATCTGCTGTACCGAGATACAATGTTTCAGATATGGAATCAGTAAATGGCCATAATGAACTCCTTTGGTCCCATAGATGTATGTGCTATTGGAGGACATATTAACCCTATTATATCTGGATCTCCCCATCTGCCTCACTTGCACTCGGATCTACTAACCGATTCCATGTTTTGAATGCGTTGCTGGCCCTTTTGAAGAGATATCCTTCCATAACAACCCCATTAGGGGCATCGACATTAAATTCTGCCTTTGTGTCATCATAGGAGAAGTCCTGGAAGAAAAACAGAAAAGATAATGAAAAAACGATCTTCCAAAAGGATAAATAGACAAGCGGAACCATGCAAGACTTTCATAAGGCAGTCAGAAACCACAAAACATGACTTTCTTGGGTTGCAGATTCCCAGGTTTAACATGCAACAGATCTTGGGTTTGAGATGCTAGATGGGCCAAGCTGTTCTTAGCTGCTGTTGCTGAGAAGGGTTCCATATGTTGGGCTTGTGTTTTAGAACCTGGCTTAGGTGCAATATAACCCGAGTTCCAGCTACTATTAATAAGGTGAAACAGATCAGCAAAGCCTCTAAACTTTGAGTCCTCATTACATTCAACAGAGACCAAGATAGAAGGAAACTTACCTCATCAAAACCCAATTTAGACAATCAAGATTTATATTAGCAACATACTAGGAACTTGGGCACTTGTATAAAGCCTCTAAGTAACTACGTAGTAGCTGAATGAATCCAATAACAATGCCTCAGGGAACAGTAACTATCAACCACTTCAAGATTAACTCACTGGAGACACTGATATTCAGAGATTTCAACTTTCACAGTGAGAAAATGACCATTTGGGAAGCTCAAGTATCATCAAATCAATACAGAGGATGAATCAGTTCACTGGGTAACACAACTATTAAGAGTGTATTTGCTAAGTTGCCTGTTTGCATGAAATATGGGGCTTGTTGAAAAGTTTAAGCTTCACTACGCAACGTGAAGACCCAACAATGAGCTTCTCCTGCAATAAAAGCCAAACTGACAAAAATAAGTCAGAGGGCATTGAATGAATCTCACGTAACATATGACGGAGAATTTTGCACAAGTTCCTCCATATCAATTATCAAAACCGACAAAAGGAGAAGTATCCAGAAACTTTTGTTAACACATCTGCTTTGTATTAAAAGTGAATTATACTGAAATAATAGTCTTTAATTTAAGACAAAATAAGAATACAATTACCTGCAACTAAGGGAGAATGGAGCAAGCGCCACTATTATAAGCTGGTAGTGCATCAAATAGATAAAAGAACTTCCAAGATAAACATATTTAAGCCGGTTGTCTTAATGAGGGTGAAAATTAGGGTAATTGCCCACAAAATATACCTAAACAGCGTGCCTGTGCAATAATTGGATTTAGATTAATGAGTTAATTATGCAATAATTAGAGTGATTGTGAGATCAGACCTTGTCCCAAAACCGCAGTTTTTGTTGAGCTAAACAATCAAACGTGGTTTATACTTATTTACTTAACTTCCGAAACATGTATAAACCATAACAGCACCTTAAAGGTCCCTTACTGCTTCTAGCGTAACTAAAATTAATTAAAGCGACATATTGTGTTGTTTTTATGGTTAACTAAAATGTGAGCTTTCACAAGTAGCTCAAAAAACTCAGGGGGGGGTCAACTGCCCTGTAATTACAATAACTAATATCGATTAATTAGTTACAGAATAAATAAATATTAAAATAATTAAGTAAATGAAACAATCTTCCACCCCCTGCTACCGGTACAATTCAGACAAACTCGTTTTCCTATTACATTAGATACTGGGAAAGGGTATAATTAATGTGAGATGGGACCCTGCGGCTCCTCGTTCATTCCTATACTATACACAGTGGATTGGATGGAATAGTAAATCAAATGGGACCCTTGTGGGATGTTAATAATAATCACCTTTCCAAGTGCAATCTTTATTTAATCATCAACTTCATTCATTCATTGTCATACCCACTTAATACAAGAAATAAAAGGGACCCACAAATGCCTTGTGCATCTCTTGCTAGTAGAACGTGGCGATAAGCGATAAGATCACTATATTAAACCTATAGATCCTATGAACCTACAGCCAAACAGGGGTAAAATAGGAGTGGATGGGAAAGGATTGTAACAAAATAAGTTAACAGTATTCCAAATCTAACCATATGAATAAAGGGCCAAGATTAGTGCAATTCTTTCTATTTAATCGTTGATTTAATATAGTACGGATAATAAAGTGACGTAATAAGTGACGGATAATAATTGACTCTTGATTTTTGTGTATATATTTTGGGATCAGTTTGGGGAAGGCTCTTTCCTTTTCCAGCATGACTGTGCCCCAGAGCACAAAGCAAGGCCCATAAAGACATGGTTTGACATCTTGGTGTGAAGGAACTCCTGTGGTCTGCATCAGACACCTTTGGGGGTGAATCGGAATGCTGACTGCGAGCCGGACCTTCTCGTCCAAAATCAGTGTCTGATCTCACAAATGCTCTACTGGATGAATGGGCATAAATTCCCACAGACACTCCTAAAGCCTTCCCAGAAGAGCGGAGGCTGTTATATCCACAAAAGGTGGGAGGCAACGCCATAATGATGCCCATGGTTTTGGAACGGCATGCCCACCGAGTTTGTATAGGCGTGACGATCAGCCGTCCACATACTTTTGGTCATACAGTGTATTTTACAAATAATTAGAAGAATGAATCAATGTAATCCATTGAGTATATATATATATGTATATATATATATATACCTCTTAATCCCTTATTTAATACAACAATGTTACTAGCCATTTTATGCTTGGTTATTATTAATAAATTTGTTTATAATAAATTTGTAATCAACCCTTTCCCAGTATCTAATGTAATAGGAAAACGAGTTTGTCTGAATTGTACCGGTAGCAGGGGGTGGAAGATTGTTTCATTTACTTAATTATTTTTATATTTATTTATTCTGTAACTAATTAATCGATAATAGTTATTGTAATTACAGGGCAGTTGACCCCCCCTGAGTTTTTTGAGCTACTTGTAAAAGCTCACATTTTAGTTAACCATAAAAACAACACAATATGTCGCTTTAATTAATTTTAGTTACACTAGAAGCAGTAAGGGACCGTTAGCGTTAAGGTGCTGTTATGGTTTATACATGTTTCGGAAGTTAAGTAAATAAGTATAAACCATGTTTGATTGTTTAGCTCAACAAAAACTGCGGTTTTGGAACAAGGTCTGATCTCACAATCACTCTAATTGTACTATGGAGGTCTACGTTAAAAGCAAAGTATTGTAAGGCAGTATAATTACAGTTCCTTGCACTATATTTTAAAATCCCATTCAAATTTAATCATGTCACTCCCGTTGTGTGCCAAACTAATGAAATTCAATGTAATAACACTTTTTTTTATCAATTATTTATGCTTATCCTGTTTGTTTTTGCTTTAATGAACTTAATGTAACTTAATTAAGGGTGGAGGAAATACGATTGCACACTTATCAATGAAAACAAAAGGATTCTCCTACATATTGACCATTGTCCTATTGTCCACTTCCAAAAGTGTACATTTTTCGTACTTTCATGCTTTTGATCTATAGAATAACAGTTTTAAGACAATAGCATGCTAACAGAATGTTTGTTTCCCCGATCGCCTTGAAATATTTCCTAATAGCTGCATAAATTGTTATCGCTATATAAATAAAAGATAATAATAGTAGTAATAATATCGATGATGATAATAATAAAACAATAATAACAGTAATAATAATAAATAATAAACAATAATAATAATTGTATAGCTGGGACATGTTTAACATGACACTAAACTGTCATATTGCTTCTATAGAACTATATAGCATTTGAGGAGTTAAATTCACTTAAAGCTGAATTGTTTTTTCACCACCCTCCAGAAGAAACTTCACAGAAGTAATACTTTATTTTCTCCTCTTTATTAATATTAACTATAATAGTTCATTTAATGTACAGAGTATGTTGTCTAAATATATATACCACAAAATACCACATCCGGTTAAGACCATACATTTGGAGCAGCACTGTAGGGGTTAACCCCTTGTGCTTTTTTTCCTTTTAAAATTGTAGTCTCAGCCTTCCATCCGTGACATCACAATGGTTGCCATGCCAACCTGTTCAATGCCCAGGGAGGCCACACAATATGGTAACAGATTCCTTCTAAATGCACTCATGGGAAATGCGCTAATTTATTCTAAGATGCGGATAGAAACATGTTAGCATTCAACAAGTAACTATTGCTTCATACGAGGCTGGATATGAAGCAGGTATTCATGTGCTTAATAAAAGTGTAAAAAAATAAGAGAGTTAAGAGAAGTGTGTTTTTCTTCCATAAAATGTGTAGTTAACCAATTGCATGGCAGCTCAGTAGAGGTGGCAAAACACTAGCCAATTTTTACTATATCAGCGACTGCCAAACCTGGATTTTTCAGTATGATTAATCTGAACAACCAAGGACCCTAATGCCACCTAAAAAAAGTTTACTGGCACAGAAACAGTTAAGATACACCATGGAAGGTGGACAAATTTCTACTCACTGAGCATATAAAAGAAAAACTATTGTTGAATAAACCACGGAAATTACTGTAACATTACGTTGCTTTAATTACAGACAGAAGCAAGAATTAATCATCAAATATACAGTGTGGCGCAGAAAGAATAACAGAAATAAAATGATATCCTCGATGTCGGAGTATTAGTCCCAAAATTGCGTCCATAAAATAATAATTATCCTACGCATATAAAGTAGGCAGATTACTCTGGTACAACTTGCTATTCAATTTACTTACCAGCAAGTATTCCAGGTGGCCAAATATCTTCATCCTTGTGCGTTTTAGGACGCGTAGTGTTAATTAGATCAATTCTGGAATATATGCCATTTCTCCTTGCTTGGTAGCCTAAATCCTGCAGGCTATCTATGCGTCTTTCCGCCTTCATAAACCTCACTTTGCTTCATCTGAAAATCCTGTTGCCCCCTTTTTTCCTACTTACTCAAGCTCTGGTGGGATGGAGTGTGTCATTGCTTTGAAGCCCACCAGCCTTCCTACTCCAGAGGGAGGGAAGGAGGGCCATTAGCATACAGCTGTCACTTTCTGGATAGCCATGGAAGACAGGAGACAAATAAAGGCAGGGAACAATTATCATTGTCTTTTACTCCAGAGGCCAGAAAGGTGAGGCTAGTCATGTCCTCTCATCCATACAATTTACTTAAAGATCCCCCCCCTCCTCCTTGATTCATCAAGTCAGATCACAAAGGAGCCCCGTCCTCTCAAGCAAATACTGATAGGCTGAAATGGGACACGGCGAGAGCGTTAATAACGCAGCCCCATCTGTCTCACCTCCACGCAACAGCCTTTATTTTAAGCTTTTCTCTAGCAGGCGAATATATTTCAAAGCAAGTGGGAAGGCACGTTAGATTGCGATGCAGAACTGGCGATGTTCCGTCTCTTTCTGGTTGTCCTCCGACTCTTATTGCCTTATAGCTCGTCCTTGGGGAATGACTTGTTAACGATCTGTCATCGACCGTGTGATACAGCTCTGCTGGTTCCAACCTGCACATTTATAAATCATGCTAAAGGACCAACTATCAATGTTTTCTAGGGCAGGCCGGGTGAACAAATCTAATCTCTTTAAAAAAAAAATAATAATTAAAAAAAATAATAATAAAACACATTATAGTGTACTATGTGGCTCTGTATAAGAAAAGATAACAGAGATCTATTATTTTTAAAAACAATGTTCTGTGCAAAATGCTTTAGAAAAAACAGCACTTTCACGGTTGTAAATGTGAGCCTTAATTACCTGATTCTTCCTTTAAATCTCCCTCTGCACCCCTTCTGTCAATATGGTAACATATATCTTCCTGCTTAATGAATCACTCGTGTCACTTCCAGGCTCGGAAACTAATGAATGACCCGGTGATCTATGAGCATCTACCTGGAGGTATTGTCCTGATGACCATGCTGCTCCCTTAGGTCTGTTAATAAAATTACGTGTATGGAGAGAGGTTGGGCGGTGGGGGCTTTGCAGCTAATTACCCCAACAGGGTAATTGGCTCCTACAGATGGGAAACCTGTATCCCTTCTGCTATTTCAGGAAAACAATGCCCTTCATCCAAAAGTGTGTTTACACCAACTATTAAGCAGTAGAAGAGTTTTGTACCACCATTTACCAATGATGTGTGCCGGTTACACCATGGCTATGAGTGGCCGATTCCACTTGGCTTCTCCTGCAAGAAGGGCTAAGTTGCCCCTGCAGTTAATGTTGGGAGAGGTCCTATTATTGAATACCTCAACACAACCCTCGACAGACCTTATGAAATACAACCCAAAGATCGAAAGAAAGATCGAAAGAAAGGGTTGTAGAAACCCAGAAAAATCTAGGATTGTATGACTTGATGCTGGTAGTGCAGCTATTGGTCCCCTGCACTCATGAGAGCCCCCCTCACGGCCCAACAGTTGCCTTACCCTATGTATAAATAACTTAACAAAAAAAAAGCCAAATGGAAAATTCCTGTATTGATCCTCCTAGGCTTTGTTTATTAATGACCCGTCGGAGGTGACCTCTGACCTTGTATTGACTGAGAGACAGGGGGGGTGTTCTAGGCTGTCGCCTTAGTGGTCCTTGAACATAACGCAGAGATAATAGACACAAGTGGCTAGACTCCACCTTACCAGCCAAATGTCATATCCATCGTCAACTGGTTGGAAAACATCTCCAAGAGATGTGCTAATACACAAGCAATAGCTGGGGGGCAGATGATTTAACCCCTTCTTTAGCATAGGACATAATAAGAATAAGAATCTACAAACCGGTATATGATTAGTACCATTTGGTACTACATCTGAACACGTTTGGACCTCAAATGTACCCCTTTTTAAAAAGAAGACTATGATGATGATGGGATTTCCATCGTTTCTGCCAATTATCAGCCAACCAGCGTTGGGGTAGCTGAGCATTATGGGTGTTATAGTGCCTCAACATCTGGCCAGACATCAGATTGATTCCTATTTGACTTATTTTTAACGCTAGCCGTTGTGAGAAGTTCCGAGATGTATCTTTCTCATGAGATGAATTTGCGGGGCCTCAATAGCTCCCTTTCTGCATTTCCATAACCAGTGAATAGTGACTAGAACACAACCGTATTACCCGACACAATGTACATAGTGTCTGCACACCATTCCACGCTCTCCAGTATGACTGCGTTACTGTCTGATCTCGACACTCGCTGCATTTACCCAGCAAGCTCAATAATCTTTTATGTCCCAGGTCAGGAAGCTGCATAAATCATTCGGACATTTGCATAATTAAAGCAAAAAAAAAAAAAAAAGAGATTTCCGGCTACACAGTTTAAGCATCCTGCTGTGTTGCTGATGCACCAAATTTGATAAAAGATTTAGTGGTTAAAAAGCAGTGGACCTTGTTTTCGGTCTAGTCCACAATTGCCCATTTGGTGGCGGCCCATTGTTTTTGTCCATGGCCACAATGGGGGAGCATCATAAATTGCAGTCAAGGATTTGGTCTACAGACATGATGGTCTCTGTAGAGAGTAGAATGTGCTTCACATAAAAATTTTTTATAAATACAGATCAAATTATATATAATATCACATAAGGCACCTTCTAGCTGTAACATAATTGCAAGAGGCTTTTCTATATATATATATTTTTTTTTTCTATATTTTTTTTTTTAAATGAACCTTTTAAACGTAGACTTGGATTAGCGAACACAACGTGCCATTGGAACACAAGAGTGATGGGAGTGATAAAGGGCCATTGGAACACAGGAGTGATGGACGTGATAAAGGGCCATTGGAACACAGGAGTGATGGACGTGATAAAGGGCCTCTGTACACAGATGAAGATATTCTATTAAAAATCAGCCGTTTCCAGCTACAATAGTCATTTACAGCATTAATACCGTCTGCTCTGGATTTCCAATCCATTTCATGTTATTTTAATGGACAAAAGTTGCTTTTCTTTCAAAAAACAAGGACATTTCTAAGCGACACCAAACTTTTAAACTGTAGTGTATATACACATATATAAATATATATAATAAAATAATAATAAAAACATAAATACACATACATACTGTATATAATACTCACAAACTGTATATAGTGTATAGGTCTCACATTATGGACAGAAGGTTCATTTTATGATGGATAGATAATAATAATACCTACAAACTCACCTGAAGAAGAGTCTGAACGTTCATTTAAAAGGCAACGTGATGAGAAAAAAAGAAAAGAAAAGAAATAAAACAAAAAAACATTATTATCTTAGCAAGTATACAACTTTCTTAATGGTATCTGTTGGTAACAATTAACGTATGCGCCATAAATATTAGTACAAGGCTGGTGCAAAAGGAAACGTATTACATACAATGTCTCATATCATATATAAGGTGATGCAGAACTCATTCCAAAAGTTCTTGTTAATTCTCTATTGTCCTGAATAATGAACAATTAACATTTGAACTGCTACAAGATCAAAAGGAGCATTGTATAAGAAATAAAATTTGACGAAAACGGTTACTGATAGGAGAGAGAACCATAAATCGACAATTACCGAAAGAATAGAGCACAGAAAGTCTTAATCGAAACAAATATAAGAAACACAAAGGATTCAATCTTTATTACATAAACTAAAATGAAGGCATCACTGCCTGGAGATTCAGAGGTAGGGTTGACTTTTATAGGGACGGTATTGTATGTGAATGCCATATAATAAAGCTAATTTAGCACTAGAAATTAAAATGTACATGGTTTGGTTTTATATATTATCAGGTTTTTTAATAATATCTATATTTTTGGTTTTTATTTTTTATTTTATGAACATACTAAATACATATATAGATAAATACATAATAAATATCTATATTTTACTTGGGTCTCAAATACTCGTGTACCCAGGTTGTCTTCTCCTGTGTTGCAAACCACAGTTAGATGTTACTTTGTAGCTTTGCTTATACAAGAGGTTTCACAAGATGTTGGCTACAAGGTGCGGGGCTGGTATAGACACACAGATAGAAAACTCTTGGAAAGGAGACAATGATCTGCAAAGAATAAATCATGGGGTCCTTACCCTTTGCTGGATAGTTGCATGTTTGTGCTCCATCTCTCGTTTTTCTACCGCCGAGTCGATCACCAGTTGGTCCAACTGAAAAGTAGGACACAGAAGAAGCTGTTGAGTTGCAGAGTCGCCGTTAAAGCAACTGCCCTATGCCCAGGCTTATCTAATGGGACCATGGCAGCTGCCCCCCGAGGCCTTTAACAGAGATAGCCTAGAGGCGGATATCTAGGTGCTGACCTCTCCACAAGTGTTGCCTCAACTCTACATGAAACTCCAATATCTGATATTTTTTTATTTGATTTATTTTATTTGACCCACCTGCTTTATTGCCCCAATATGAACTGAATAACACAGGTTTGTGTAATTCCTCTGAAGGGTTTAAGCGCCAGCCAAAAAATGAGCAAAGTTAATTTGTGTAGGAAGAGATCCATCCATAGGGATCAATAAAAGACAGGTCAAAAAGTTTGTTGCCAGCATTAACAGTTTAAAAGCCCTTTATATACCTCATCTGGAATGACTGACTCCCATCTAAAAATATTAATTTGGCTACACAGCTCATATATTTGTATCTACATACATAGCAGCTGCCATTGTCAAACCAACTTTGCTCCACCATTAAAATGACCGCGTTATGCATTGTGCATGACGTTCAATGTTTTTATTGATCTGTGAGCAATGTATTGCACCCATATCAGTGTCTATGGATCAATTCCAATTGTTCCCAAGCATACAAGGAGGAAACAAAATTACAATACTAATAGCAGGTGTCAACGTAGGTTAGCAGTTGGCCAAACAAGCTCAATTACATCCAAGGCTCCATGTAAATCACCCACCCCCAATATAAATGATGTTTAAATATAGCATAGAGTCCCTATCATGGTTTATGTTATTAATGAGGTACAGCTTCTAACTAAACTAATCAAAACTTTTTTAGCTTATATTTTATTTTTTTGAAATGGTTTCTTAGGTATTTAACTTAAAACTATTTACTCTTCGCGCACCAATCAAAACATGAGAGTTAGATTTTGGAACATATACCATGGTTGGCATATACTACAGACATACCTCTGAGGCTAGTTTCTTCATATAGGGATTCAGCTCATTTAAAAGGCTATATCCTTGCTGGAAGAAGGTATACTGGGCATGCATGAATGACAGCATCTGTTAGGGACAGAGTCAGTATATGAATAAATAGGGTTAAAAATGTAGGAATCAATACATTCACCAGTCTTGCATCGTGGCTAGCAGCTGATTGGCCGTTTAGTAAGATCCTGATTGTTGATTGGTTTTCCCCGCTGCAACCTGATCCCAGAAATACTTTCAAAGGTCCACATTTTAGATTACAGATAAGTGGATCAGAGTAAATTTGTATATCAGGGATCTAAAATTCAACCGCATCGGTCCTTTATCCCAGGACACACGTAATTTGCATACCTTGCTACAGTATATAGGATGTATAGATAACAGAGGGGAATCAATTACCCTGTTATACATCACATACTCTGAAGGGGGCAGCACTTTACATGCACTGGTCAGCAATAAGTGAAAATGATGTGTGTCCTGGATAAGAAATTGGATGCAGTCCTCATATGTTCCAGTTGATTTTTTAATCAATCAGATATAATTGGCACATTGGAGGACTTTTATCCCGTTAAGCCAGTTGTACAAACATGTGTTGTGTTGAGAAAAGCTGTGTTGAAATACTCACTGCATCCAGAATTTCAAACTTCTTTTTGGCTTGCAATACGTTGATCTGGAATAAAAAGAAATGATGCCCCAATTCAAAGCCATTTCACAGAATCACGCGTACCAAATATATGTTCTCTCTCACTGGCAGGAGAAGAGCTTTTCACTCATATGTAGCCAGAGTGCCTAAACACACATTTACACGCCCAATGTAGTTATATTAAACAAGGTTATGATGGCCAAGTAGGCGATGGTCCTCGCCTGGTTCTTCTTACCTGCAATACGTAGTCCAGTGCCAGGTGCCGGAAGCACTTCCTTGTAATGGTCAGAGTACCCGTTGCTTCTTCTACTTCATGTGGTTTGTGGCGGGGAGCCTGGGCATTTTTCACCAGTGCGATGTCCAGGTCTTCTCTCACTTTGTCAAACTGCTTCTTGGATTCTTTGAACTTTCTCACGTCACTGAAAATTTCACAACAAAGCCATTCCATAAATCCAGATCAGACGTTCACATGCAGCAAGCAAGAAGAGCAAAGAGGACCTTACAATAAAACGGTCTGTTGCCTATTTCTCCGCTCTCTTGTTCACCCCTCATAACCAATCAGTGACCAAATCTTCACCTAAGAAAAATCTCTCAAATTCTTCATTTTCTCACACGGATTAGTGCAAACCCGCTGCTACCTTTCATCATTCCAATCCATTCTGAACACTTCTGCCAGGCTAATCATCTTTCCTTATCATTCTTGACATGTCAACCACACTAGTCCTTCCATTGGCTCCACATACACTCCAAAATAAAATAACTACTAACCCTTACCCACAGAACTTTAACAACAATGCATCCAGTTATATCTCCAACTACTCTCCTAACCAACCCCTGTGCTCTGCCCAAGACTTGCTGTCTCTCGTTGACCATTATCATCTCTTCACACTCGCATATCCCGATTTCACCTGCGCTGTACCCATTTTCTGGAATACCCTACCTCATTCTGTCACTCTCTCCTCTACATATTCTAAACATTAAGAGAAGTATATAATCTGTCCTCCTAACAGCAACTCCATTCTCCCCATCTTTCCCAGGACTTCTCCCCTTGACCTTCGCTACAATTAAATCATCCTTGCCAAACCAGCTCCTCGCCTGTCATTCCCTCCCCATCATCCCATAGATTGTAAGCTCTCAAGACCAGGACTGCCTTATACCTCTGTACTAGTACATCTTAAGCCAGTCAATTCTAATATTATTTGGCCACTTGATGACCAGCAGTTAGACTCTCCTATCAGTAAATAAATATGGGATATGAATCTTTACAGAGCGAATGGTTCCGTGCTTTCCACTCTGCTGCATGGTCCTCTTGTACTCAAATGGTTAAATGCAATTTGACTTTATTAAAATTAATATAAAAGAGTTGGACCCAACAGGGTATTAGATTTTGAAATGTAATTGTTGTACCAGAACAACTCAAAACACAATCAGAACGAAGTCCTGGAATTTTAGAAAGAACGTCGGCCAAGTGGCTGTCATCTGCTGCCAAAGACCGAGTTCCTTTGATCCATCGACAAACCTTCAAGTGGATTCATGTGTGAAATATCAATAACCTTTTCGCAGGGTTATGCTTTTATGGCCAACGTTATGAATTTTCCATGACATTTATGTAACAGCATAACGCCGCCAAGCGTCTGCTACGACTTAAAGGACATTTAAAGAATAGCGGACGTCATAAATATTATTGGTAGAAGAACAGAAGAACTGACGACATTAAAATAAGCAAATGTGTGTCTATACCTACACATGAATCCGGTTTTATTCTACAATTAAGGGCGTAGTGTTTTATTGGAGACAGTATAGAATCTGCCGCATTTGCGTAAGGTCTAGCAAGAGGTAATAGCCGGCCTCGGTTCTAGATGCCCACAAAGCAGGGCATCCGTCGAGAGAGATGTAAAGCGCCCCGACGAGGCTACATTATTAACATTTTAGGAGCGATGAACATGATCTTAGATTTATCCAGCCATTTTTTACAATGTTATGTATACACGGTATTATATACGCATTGGATGAATGAGCAATTCATTTACTGCTGTACGCTAAAGGGTTAAATAAGATACTAAAGGGCACCCTGCGCCCCGGGATCAGCCCGACCGTGTGTGTGTATATATAAGATGACGGCGGTGAGAGGGGCATCCTATGTGCGGGATCTCATGATACTGTAAGTGCCCTTCCCCCTCCCCTCCCTGCATGCACACGGAGTCTGCTGCTGACAGATTCTCACTTAATTACCCGTTGCTATGGAAACTGTCTCCCTCCTGCCTGCCAGCAGTGTTTCTGCTGCTACGTCTGTGGCCTATATACATCGATTGCGTCGGTGAGCTCCCGTCTTGGCAGCTGCAATGCTGCCCAGTTCTGCCCCGGGTAATTGCCCCCACTGCCAAGAGCTTTAATCGCACGCGGTGTCCTGATCAGCGTCAGGAAGAGGGCTATCGAAAGGAGCGGCAAATGGTTGTGGAAGCCGAAAACGCAAGCAATGCGGCATTATACGCTGAACTAACCACGTATACGTTTAAACTCCATACTGAAAGGGGATTCTCCGTTATGTAATTCATTAACCCCTTAATTACCTAAAAAGCTTAAAGCATTAATTTTATGTTTGGTCCGTTTAAGGTATCCACACAATGTAAGCCTCCATAGGACAAAGGGTTAATTATAAAAAACGGTTCAAGACAAAATTCATGTGGTGTCGTTACCCATTAATGGAGTGGACCCTGAGACTCTGGAAATATTAACCCTTTAATAGCCCATTATGAAGATTCTATGTAGTGACTCGCCAAACCCCTTACCCAAATGGCTCTAATAGTGGTCCTTATGGAAACTTTGACTTGTCACTACTTAAAGATACACATTGAGTCACCTGCATTCAAGCAGGGATATCAACCATAACGTACTGGATAGAATAGGAAGGAGTCAGCTCCAGACAGTCTGGCCTCTTGTGCCCCCAAGAGTTCCCAGGTATAGCTTGTATCCCAATACCTATAGCACAGGACCATATATCGGGGTATATAGGTTACATCACCATTTTAACAATCTCTGCCCCTTCAAACTGGTATTCTCTCCCCAGTATATTAAAACTATGGGGACCACCGACTGGTATCTGGGTAACCTTCCGTAAGGCTGTAGACGGGGCAAAAAAACAAAAGGTCTAAGTGTATACATAATCCATCCTACTAGGGCTTAAATGCGTCGTTTTCAGGCGGTGGTTCACACCAGTCCAGATGTGGACGGCATTGAATAGAACAAGTAAATGAAACATTTTCAAAGAAAAACAAACAAACAATCGGACTCACTCTTTGACAAAGTTATGCAACTGCTGCCGCACCGACCGCTGCGCTTGGTCAAAAAGGATCTGCGGGAAGAGAAAACAAAGTTGGTTACTAAAAGGCATCACTTTTAGCTCCTTCCTACCGGCGATCACAACTTGATCCCTTACACCGGCACCGAATCATTAAGTTCATCCACATATTAAATATTACATTTAAGAAGATAAATGGAACAGCAAAACTACAAACATTTCCATCTAAAGCCAGATTCAAATACATGTTTTATCTAAAGGTAAGAAGCCTTTCTATTGAGAAATTCTGAGTGGTAAAGTAGTGCAGTCACCATAGCAACCAATGATTTCTTCCCATTGCTCCACTTTTACGAATATGCACCTGCCATACACTAAATACATGGCATATATTTTTGACATATTGCAACTTTATATAAGAAGTCCATGAATACGCTGACCCACAATATTGCTTTTTTGTTGTTTTATTGGCAACAGTTTATAATTACCATGTAGCCATGTTGCTGCTTTAAACAAAATGCAGTATTTAAGTATTGATTTCTTAAAACACTTAAAAAAATATGTAACATATCTAAAATATGGGACAAGACACACTTTTACACAGCAATACTGTGATTTTTTTTTTAGTGCTGCATTTCCCTTTTCAGACAGCAGAGGGGGGTATAAGCTCACAGTGTGTAGATTCACAAATAATTGAACAATCCATCCAAGCATCTATGATCATGACTTTTTAAAGTAAGATAAGATTAGATGTCCTGACAGGAGTTTTTTCCCCCTGATTTTATATACACAGACACTCATCCAAAAGTTTGGGGTCACTTTTTTTGAAAGCACAGCATATTTTGTCCATTAAAATTACAGCACAGGCGGTATCAATGTTATTAATGACTTTTAATGGAAAATCTTTATAGGGGTACAAAGACTCTTTGTCACTCCCATCACTTCTGTGTTCCAATGGCATGTTGTGTTCGCTAATTCAAGTTGTAGTTTAAAAGACTAATTGATCGTTAGAAAATCCTCTTGTAATTATGTTACAGCTAGAAATTTCCCCCAAACTTTTGAACGGTAGTGTATATATATATATATATATATATATATATATATATATATACACACACACACACATACATTTATGGCCATAAATATTTGGACGGTGACACACTTTTCATAATTTTGGCTCTGTACGCCACCACAATGGATTTGAAACAACACAATCAATGAAAATATCATAATCTCGTAACCATATGAAACAACGGAAATTACTATAAACGTAATCAGATTAGGAGAGCCATGATTCGTCATGATATACCATCACTGTGGCCTCCCTGCCCATGGACACAATAACTTGCATTCCGCGCGTTGCATATAACCGAGCGTCTCGGAAGGTTAAGGAAACGTGCGACTGCATATGTTTTCCCAATCACAAAGAAATCCATATGCACACAAAGGACGCTGCCAGATCTGTCACATGCTTCGTACTTTGAATGATCTCTGTCGACTCGTTCCAGATTCAGGCTGAATAATAGTTCGATTAATTTGATTAAATATAACCAGATGTGGCCCGCTGAATAAAACCCATCAGAGCTACTAAGAGGCATTAGTCACTCCATCTATCTATAAGGCACAACATTCTGGTGCTAAGAAGCGCGTAAAATATATGTGTATACGGCATCTGAAATGCTCTAAACATGGAATGTGATGGCACAGAAGACCCATGTGGTTACCTGGAAATACCCGGACACTCCGCTGCTTCTCCAGGTCACTCGGGCAAACTCCGGGGCGCGGGAGCGGCGTTGTGACACCCCCCACTTCCCCTTCAAAAATGGCAGGACCCCCCGTGACAGCGGGACCTCCTACCTGCATCCTGACAGGTAGCCAGAGTGTTCTCAGGTATGCCCGTTTGGCCCATCTAGTCTGCCCGTTTGTCCTGATGTAAGACTCAGACCTTAATCAGTCGTTGGTCTTGTCTGAGATTCAGGAGTCGTATGTCTATCCCATACGTGTTTAAATCCCCTCATTGTATTACTCTCTACCACTTCTGATGGGAGGCTATTCCATATCTCT
Organism: Spea bombifrons; assembly: GCF_027358695.1. Classification (NCBI taxonomy): domain Eukaryota; kingdom Metazoa; phylum Chordata; class Amphibia; order Anura; family Pelobatidae; genus Spea; species Spea bombifrons. The sequence continues at coordinate 8,404,957 of NC_071098.1, forward strand.
ACCACCCCCTCAGTAAAAGTAGATCACACAAAAAAGTAGGTTGCGTGAATTCACCCCGATTAGATGAGTCATTAGTCTACAGTTGTATCTTTTGTATATGAGAATAGTCACAGGATCAAGTTTGGACAGCTTTTAAATCCCGCCAGCCAAGTAAAATAATATCAAAAGAATGTTTACAATGCGCTGTGATGCAAGATCGGTTTCAGGAAAACCTTTATATAAAGAGAGGCATTAAATGAACTTACTGGTCCAAGTGTACATGTCCAAGCAAGCCCCCACACACCAGGATATTAACCCAAAAGAAGGGGGCAGACAGACTTCCGAGATGAAATGAGGACGCCACCGTATGTTTTAGTGACATCATACTAATAGAACTACATTCAGAAATATATATTTATAAAAAATTTTCCATGGAAACATAGAATCTGTTGGCAGATAAGAACCATTCGCCGTATCGCATGCATGTTTAAATTTATACATACATAGAGAGTATAAAACATGATAATGACCCCCCACCATCCTGAATCATTATGGAACAAGGCATGTGCGCACATGTCAACATTAACCGAGGGATACGTGTAATCATACATTTTATTTGCGTCATCGCTGGCTGATAATGCAAACTCCGAGTTGGGAGCGGTTGTCACCGAGCCGGTATTTTTCTGGCAGGCCAGTAAAAATTTGACTTAAAGAAGATCTATCACTTTCCCAAACTCTACATTTTCCATTATAACAAAACTACGAAAATTACGCATAAGAAACCCACCTTCGCTTTCTGGGTTTACAGCTGCTGGTATAAGGGTTCTCCAAGCTGAGTGTGAGCTCAGAGCACGTCCGTGACAAAACATACAGGGCACTACATCGATCGCCTATGAAAAGTCCATGCACAGTACAGACAGTATCATTTGCTTCCATGCATTACGAGATTACATAGCTTCACCTGGGTCTACATAGAACAGGGGTGCCCAGCTTATAGTTCTCCTGGTCTACATAAAATAGGGGTGCCCAGCTTATAGTTCACCTTGGTCTACAAAGAACAGGGGGGGGGCAGCTTATAGTTCTCCTGGGTCTACATAAAACAGGGGTTATAGTTCGCCTCGGTCTACAAAGAACAGGAGGGGGGGCAGCTTATAGTTTGCCTGAATCCTTTTAGAAAAAAAGGGTTATTCCCCATTCATCTACGGAAAATGAGTGTCTTAGGATTTCTCTTATAAGCATGCAATCACACATTTTACGTTGTGTGCTCACCAACCAGTGTGGTAAGTGTTGTATTGCGTTTGCGACTCTCAGCACATCCCTCACGTCAACATTCCCAATGATCAGAGGGACGCTTTTGTTTTACGGGATGCAGTTAGAGACGTGGCTAAGGGCCGGGCTCTACCAATCCTCTTTATGTGGCTTTGTGATCTATTAATAGCGGTTTATGTAACTAAGTAAGACAGTTAGATAAATAATACCGATATTGACACAATTTAACTTTTAAATATATTTACTACTGCCTATATTCCCATTCTTGTGACTTCAGGGCTGTAGAACTCTATGATACCCTCATATCCAACAAACATTCTGAGCGCTTAGAAAAAAGGGACATCAGAGGAGGAAAAAGGAACAGGGGGATTTGGAACGTAAAGATGAACTGTTCCTACTAAACAAGGACACTTTGTAGGTAGCGTCTCTAAACCTCCATTACAATTATGCTGGTAGTAGGACCTACACACACTCATTGCTGGGCATACGTATCCGCCTTATGTGTGTATGTGCGAGCTTTAGTAGGACAATGTCTGAATGTCCTGCTTCAGCTCTCCATCACAGTTCTCTCTAAGCTTCTTGTCCCCCTTCCCACCTAACACATAAATCATTTCGCTCAAGACTGTACAGGGAAGATCTCTTCCAGTAAAAAGCATTTAGCTCTGGGGGCAGCTATGCAGAAGATCAGTAGATACTCAACTCATATCCTAATATTTCCTGTGGGTCTGCCCTCCCAGCCTCTCCGTTCATGCATGTCCTGCACTCCTCCCTCCTCCTCTCTCCCCGCATTCTCCTCTTAAACCCTTTACGCTAAGAAATCAGGAAATGAGATGGGATTTGCTATCTGACCTTCCGCTGCCTTCCATCCCTAAGCCTATCCTTCCAGATTGTGACGTAGCGAGATGAAGCTTTGAGCTTTTTTACAATCAGTGGGTGATTGAGCCTTGGCCAACAGCTCCACGCTAGAAGAGAGATTACTATAGTGAACCGAGCCAGATCGCACTAAAAAAGGGACACAGTGACATCTCGCACATTGCTACTACGCATCTCCTAAAATAGAATAACTAATTGGTGCGTGTGTGCTTGCAAAGAATCACACGATGAGGGATGATATGTAGGGGTCAGTACATGAATGTACCAAAAAAGAACACATTCCCAGCTCAGCCCGACAACCCGATATTGTAGGCCACACAAAATGTACAGCTGAGAAATATTATACGGGACTCCCATAAACATGTCTTAAGTAGGATCTTCTGTATATGCTAGTTGGCCAACACAGGGTAGAAGCTTGTGTTGATACGTCCACCAGCTCCTCGGGTGCTCACAATCCGGAATCATCCCTGTTTATCCTCAGCGTGTCCAGTGCACCTTACTCCATACATTTCAAATGTATGTTTTATAAATCGTATATTTGTAAAGAGAACCAAGGTCTGGTAGCATTTTGTTCTGATATAAAGAGCCTAAATATTTCACTTTGGACAAGCCACATTATTTATCGAGGGACGGGAAACTTCCTAGGATTAATTTTAAGGCTTATTAAGACAGCACATTATACAAAGTGGGATGGAATTTATCCTAAAAGCGATTAATTTTTAGGCTGGCCTATGGGGATTTAATAAGATTATTCTGTGTCTTCTAGAATTAGCGAGCAACTACAGAAGAGTCATATTTCATTCTTGGGTGATATATATACTTTCTCTTCTACAATACTTGACCCCTTTATGGCGATTTCTAACATGCCCTTCTAGTCTCCACTTTAGTGCGAAAAGTAAGAGATTTTGGTGTAAAGTTAGAAATATGGCGTCATCCTCATCATAGCAAACATTGGAACGGACCATTTATTAGCAGGGCCAATTTGTTGGTTGCTATGGTGATAGGATTACCTTTAAACTCTGCACCACAATCACTTTTTATATATATAACCCTCCGACAAGTAATCGGGGGGGGAATACTAGCCCTTTATCAACGCCGGTGTCATCAAAGCCTAGATTGTAACACACAGCTGTGACACTAGAAACGCCGATCTCCGGGGCATTGTCTGCTTTACATTAAGGAGGAAGCAGACAGATCGATATAGAATTTAGGACCTAGGCAGAACATTTTAAAGAATCAATAGATGTTAAGAGGCAGAAGAGGATGCAGGGCAGCCATAAGTAAGGTGCCAGTAATTATTTTTTTTTTAGGAGTTGTGGCTACCTGGCTCCTGCATTCAGCCCTGCTGGATCCTAGTATTCCTGCACCAGTAACTACCTCTTCCAGCAAACCTTAGAAAAAAAATATATTTTTTTCTGTACACTGTCAAAAAGTGAGCATCTGATCCCGAGCGGTTTTCTTTTATCTCTCCACACTCTGGATACCACTGGATTTGGAAGCTGCTTGATTTCGGGTGAATAACTGGAAAGCTTTGTGACAAGATCCTCTCTCATTTCCTGGGCTATGCGCACTGTAGCATCTGGCAGTCACCGACAACCTCTTCACTGCGAGATTATGCAACACCCAGCCGGGCCGACCAGATGTGCTCCCAAATCTCTGTAATAATCCAGTCTCAACAGGCAAACGAGATGAGTGCTTTAAATAAACACACAATCTTACTTTGCCCGTTTAACCCTGCCGTTTAGCTAAAAATTTTTTTTTAAAGATTATAGAGTTTCCCCAATGCTCAATGAAATAGAAAATATTCCCAAATATAATACTTAAAAAGAAAGAAGAAACTTTTTGTGAATAATTAAATCGTTTACTTCCGGCTTCCACCGGTGATCAGCGTTTCAATCCTCACTAGGACCTTCACCAGGAACACTCTGATAATAGGCTGAAACCTTGGTTATTATTCACCATAGGGCAAATCTCTTTAAATCATTTAAAAACTGGAATGACCGCTTTAAGACAAAAGGGAAAGAGGCTGTCATGTGGTTTTATCTGTAGAAATAATGAAATTACATTTCAGTAACAACCGGCTGGGCGATAGCCATACATTTCTACGTAATGGAAAGTAACTGCTCCAAAGTACCATTAATCTCAAGTACTGTATAATACGCCGGACTCATTTAGTAAATTGTGCATTTACAATATACATGTATGGTATTCTTACTCGTACCGTGTGGTAGTTCAGCATTTCCTGAAGACTGTCCCCAAATTTGTCAAGACATTCCTGAAAAAAAGAAAAAAAGAAATTAAACGAGGACATCAGATTCCTGGTCAGATATTATAGTCAACAGAAGAACCCTAAAGAGGAACTAAAACTCTTCCAAGGACCAGGTGAGTTCATTAATGCAAGACGTCTGTGGGCTGGCATTGTGCTTAGATAAATGTATCCTCGGGAGCTGATCAGGGACAAGTTATAGTATCTATAATCACCGCGTGCCTAATAAATTGTTGGTACTGGTGCCGCTGATCTCTTAAGATAACGTAGTGTAGGGGCTTTGGGGGGGGGCATGTAAGCTAATTTCAAACTCAAATCAGGACTTGACTCTTCCTAAAAAAACAAAGGCCCCCCCTGTGAATGTGCATTTACTTATTTTAGTGCCAAAGTACGCATGAAGATACGGCACCCCATCGTTTTCTAATGACCTCCCCCTATCACTGAGTGAAAAGTTAAAATCATCCACCCAACCCTTTGAGATCACACATGCTAATCAAGAGAAAAAAGAAAAAGGTCAAATCGGTTGTCAGGATTTCAATATTTAACCCAATGAATTGATTGGGGTTTACAAAGTCTACTTGCAGTAATCAATCAATCTGCAATAAGGTATTAAAAGGAAATAGAGAAACGTGAAAAGATGAATAAATGTTATATTTAGCCTTTTTAAGGTCTATTCATTAAAACCTAACTTTTAGGTGTAATAGTTCTATAGCTAGAATCCATGTCTCCTGAAGCTCGATATGCCTTTGTTTATTTATATTAGGACCTGCTTGCCCCAAAAGAAGCGGTCCATAGGTTTTGGAGTCATAAATAACAATAAAATGGACTGACAAGTTTGCTGATCTTCCACCAAATGTTGAGGAAGACAATTCTGAGATTAACTGACGATCAGTGAAAACATAGCCACCTTTTTGTTAGGTACGATGGAAGACCAACATTGGAGGTGAAGAACCAAAACAGTTGGAGCAAATACTCACACAATATAAACAAAATAAGTACAAGCACCACCTACCGAGATCATCTCATCCTTCTTACATTGTTGCGATAAATCTCGAATGCCACTTACAAAGTGCTTGTTTGTGGTAAGGTAGGTTTTGCCAGCTTCCAGCATGCCACTGCATAGTTTAACCAACTGAAAGAAAAAGAGTGTATTCAACCCAAGTGGAATGGTCTGAGCAAACAAAAGAAAGAACAGAATAAAAGAATAAAAGAAAGCAGAAGGAAAGCGATGGATAGATCCATGTAAAAAAGGAAGATATCTGTAAAAACAAAATTGTTATTTTAAAACTATATCAACAGAGTGCAGGATTTGCGTCTGAATGTTTTCATGCAGTCCACGTCAGATCCAGTAAACGTGGGTGTCTTGTGTGCAGACGTGGGAAGTTTTTCCCTGTCATCTGGAGACCAGACAGAGAAAGAGAGAGAAGGCCAGCAGCGGGCTAGCTGCGATATGTGTATACACTAAAACTGTGAGGATACACAGAGACTGGGAGCCAAGGAATGCTCCCTCAGCACAAATGTCTAACATACTCCGGAGCGTCTATGGAAAAATGTTCAGGAATTTCTTCCAGCTTGCTGGGTGCAGATGTTTTATCCCGACTGCCTGTCAAAATTAAGCCTCTCTCGGTGGAATTTTTTTCAGATAATGTTCACAAACGTCTGTCGCCGATGTGCCATAACAGTTTCAGTACCAAAGGCTCTGAAGGGGTTAAGGAGCAGAGGGTAGGGAAAAGTGGAGCTACACTGGGCAACCTTGAGGTATTTTACGTGCCGGTCCTCACCTTGTCCAGTTTGGCTTCGATTTCCACCACATCTGTTTCTACATCATCTATAGCTGCCCTATGAGAAAAAGGGAAATAAACGGTTAATTGGTTTAAAGAAACAAGAAAACAATTTCAAGCACTTAAAATTGCTCATTGTTATTCTAAATAGTTGTAAAAACAGAAAGCAAACCTTGTGTCCCAAACCTAAAAAGATAGATTTAATGTCAATTTTACTAGTGCAATATATCGCAAAAAAATTGCGGGACTACAATTCCTATGATGCTCAGGATGGGAGGTGAAGTTACAGAAGAGCTGCCGAGCAACCGGCTGCTTTATGAAATGCAGTTTATTAAATTTCACAAAGATGGTTAAAATGATTTTGTTCCGACACTGTAGAGGGTAAATTAAACATCCCCACTCCAACGAGGTAAATAACACAAAATGTGGTGATCACAGCTTCTAACAAGTTCCCTGCATTGTGTAAATTTAAAAGCCCGAGTAGCAGCAGTCCCAGACAACGTGGTACATTCCTTTTCCAAGATAATAACAGAATCCTCCTCTAAAATAAACTCTTGAAAATACATATATATTTTCTTAGCAATAACATGCTATGAAGGAAACGCAATGTTTCAATTATTTGATATGGACCACAGAGGAACAAGAAGGCCCCATTCTTCTATGCTCCTACCCCAAACTTACAGCCCCAAAAATATTCTACCACCATTAGTGCTCTGTTTGTGTATTTTTGCCGATGTTCTCCAAATACTTTCCTAACTGCTCTGTTTGCTCTGCTTGCTTCTGCCTTTGTTGCATCCATTCTCTGGAATTCCCTACCTTGTTCTGTCAGACTTTCTTCTACTTATTCTAACTCAAAGCTCTCACCAAAGACCCACTTGCTTACATAAGGATTCCCAGGACTTCATTCCATTCTTAATGCCCCCCATACTAATGGATATAGCCATATTGGTCCAAGAGAAAATGTGATCTTTAGCCAAAGGTGAAACCATTTATTTAGGTAACACGTGAGAAACGAGAGTTCTCAGAACCTCCGATGTCTATTCTTCAAATGGAAAGAGGATATCTCTGAGGTCCTAAAAAGCGTATGTGACTCTAGATCTTTTTCTATGTTGGCCTAATAAAATCTTTTATATTATATATTATGCTACATTCATCTTTTTGAAGAAATGTGAAGAATGCTTGCTTGGAACATCTAATTCTTAACTCCACATGTATACAATCTGAGCACCTGCTGAAAACCAGGAACTTCCAGGCTCTGGTTCTGTGCTCCTCAGGCTTGAGACACCTAGAACTGAAATGGATCAATCTTATGGGTGTAGAAATACTAATCATTACGAGGAAGTTATCTACTGAGCAGCCACAACTACTCTGGTATATTAGTGTAGTTCAGAAGGGCTTTCTCACACTGCAAGGTTCTAACTACAGAACAACATGTTGCCAACCAGTGTAGCCAGCCAAACAGGACAATTAAAGCAGAGATAAAAACAATTGTTGCTGATATAGGTTCTAGAAAATATCTGGTGCTCAGTAATCTGTGTCAGGACCTGTACACAGTGCCACTGGCCAAGCCTGCTGACTCGCACAAAAGGACAAATTCCTAGGGTTTTGTTATCATCACAAAGACACATTCTACAAGTGGAAAGAATTGAAAGTGGAACAGCGTTTCACCCTTCCTTTATAGCAAACGTATTGGCTGATCATCAAGTACCCAATCACAAAACAACTAAATTTACTGCATAACCAGAAAAACAAGTTTTATATTGCAGTTACTATAAAACTGCAAATTGATGTGTCCAATCATTAAGGACAGGGATTTTACTGGTAATTGGAATGTTTTTGGGGTTGTTTGTTGCTTTCTAGTCTGGAAGACAGCTAGCAAGTCTGGTAACTTCCCAAAGTGATCACATTTAGTTCGTAATAAAGAAAGTAATGTCATAGTAGTTTTGTCATGTCCCCTTGAGGGGAGGGCTGGGGCAACTTGTAGCCATGGGGAAGAATGTGCCCAAGTGCCCCGATTGACCAAAATAAACTCAGCACTTAGCATCAAGTCATGTCAACCACACATTCATCAATGGAAACGCTGTAGAAAACCAAAAAAAGAACCACAGAAGAAATCTAGTCCCTAGTGGCTATATGTGGAACTGCAAGTAAAACAGCTCTGTGCTCCATATGCATTATTCTTCCATACACTTATTTACACAAACAAACAGAAAAAAACATTAGTGGTAAAAAGGTACATACACAGGTTTATACAGATAAAGATATCCCTCCCCTAAAACCTGCTGACAGAAGCATTGTGACTTTCCTGTTTCCTCAACAAATGTTTACAACCGCAATATTACTGTGTTCATATCTTTTCCCTTCCCATTCCGGCTGATAGCAACAATCGGGTCTCTTGACCATCCCTTTCCTTGTTCTGTTTGAGGAGTTATCAGTTTGAATAAGAAAAGAAAAAAAAAGTGTGTGTATATATATATATATATATATATATATATATATCTTTCCATTTTAAATGTATTTTGAAGCCTAAGAAATATTTTTAATATGATTATTAAGACCACTTTTTTTTTTTTTTGAAGAGACAAAAGACATATATTTTCCTCTAACTATTAATTCCTGAAAAATTAATAAGTGCATCCCTCTTAAAATGCAGACAATGTTGAAATAATCTCAAGCGGTTTGGAAATCGTAGTATAAGCCTTAGGCACGAAGCTTGATGTTTATGCTCCACGTCAACTGACAATTTATAGAATGCCAACAACGAGAAAATTACCATGTTACTGACAATTATCATGTGAGCTCCACGCAGGAATGCAGAGTTTTGTCCGGAAGAGGAGGTCATCCTCGAAAAATGTACCATCCGGGGATACTGAACCAAAAATAAAATCAATGGGACAAAGATATTCTTTGTCATTGACACTTAATCTAATTGTACACGCTCACCAATGGTCTATGGTCCTCCAGCAAGAAGCCTTGAGGGGTGCGGGCACTTGCAGGTCAAAATATCACCGATTATTGATAATATAGGTTATGATGTTGATTATATGTTAGTTTCCAGACAGCTAGGATCTCCTCTGGTGGATAGATGTGTTTGATGGAAGCTTCTGCTTTTGATAGACCGAGCTTTGCCATAAAGGTAGCCACCAGCACCCTTGCAAGGAAGAAACCTGTATTCACAGTCAGGGGCACATGGACATCCCACTTAATTTACATGATTACGCCGAAACAATTTTTAAGAAGACTTTTAATTACCCGCTATTCAAACACTCAGTGGTCCTAGTGTGGGTCCACCTTGACCCTGATACTGTAAGGTTCTTGTGCTAATCATTATAATCTCTCCTTTTTTTTAAACAAAGGGTATACTTTTAAAGCCCCTGGTTATTTTAACATAACCTTGGTAGCATTTTACGAACAAAAATATAATATTTTATATGTGATTTTGCCCCATGGTTTAGAATATGTTAACATACATTATACAGTTTTAAAAATCCCTGCTTGTTCATAATTAAATCACACGGGGAATTTCAATGTCTATATCACACGCATGTGTGTCCTTGAAAGGATTAATGACCACAATAGTTTATTGCCATTAGCTGGTTTATTAAATCATAACCCATTCTTTCTAAGTAGCCGATTTCAACCCATTTGCTTACATAGAGCTTAATTTCTTTTTTCCCGTCTCCATGGCAACAGTATCCCAGGACTACAGTATCCATGGTAAGCACAATTCGTTAATGGCTTGCTGTTTCCACTCCACAGGTCATCTTGGGTTTTCCCTGTGTTATGTCAACAATTCTTAATTCAATCATGACATGGTAATAGTGTAACACAGAGTTCCGGAAGTGTTCTAGAATAGCAGAACCTGGAAAGGTAGCATTCTTCTATGGATATCTCCACAATCATTACCACAGGTGAAAGCACCGTGTAAGCAGTTGCCTAGTGGCCCTCTCCAGGGAGGGCAATGGGCCAAAACATGCAGTACCAAAGCCAGCTCCTCTACAGAACTTGGTGCTACCTCCTTTCTCTCTGTAGGACTCTGTATTGCCTCCTGATGGACACCGTGCCACAGGGTCCAGACATACCGAAATCACAGCATTCAAAACAAAAAGTCGGAAGATTCCAAGCTTGCAAAATATTGGTTAAAAATCCCAATTTAAACTCATATTCAACTGCAAGGGCAGTTGGAGAGCTAAGCCTCCAAGCCTTGCCAGGATATCTGGGACAGCCAACAGGTATGGAGTAACGTGGCAGAAGACACTCTTCAGCCTAATGATCTGGACGGCGCCGTCAGGCATTACTTTCCTGGGCTGATGTGCCCTTGCTCTGATCTGTTTCCAGGACCAAGTAAATAATTAATACAGAATGCTCTAACTTAAAGCAGAAGAAATCTGGAATTTTATGCACCAGATGACTTAACAATTCTATTCACTATTCAGTTAACACAATCAGCGACACTGTATTAGCACAAATTACAAATTGTTGGACAAGCTGTATAGGAGAGGTGACACTGTATAGAATAATTATACACTGAGGATAATAATGGATAAGAAAAGGAAGCCATGTTTTATGAGATTCTATGACATCCTCTAACATCATACCGATCCATATGACTGTTTTCACACGATCTGCCTGTTTGTGAATGTATAGGCCGTGGCTATAGAATACACTAGTATAGCAAAAATAATTTTGTTTTCCGTAAGATTTTTTGTTAGAAGTTTTCATGTCTCTCGCACACTCCATGCACGCACACTCACACATCTGCCAGTCCTAATGAGCATTCCTCATTCAGTAATATTTCTGGAGTAGCCAAGTAATATTTCTGCATTAGAAGTTCTGGAATGCGACTAAAGCAATCTTTCAACTTTTAATGAGATCTGGATGTAAGGCAATCCAGACCCTTTAGTTCCCAGAGTTCCGACTTGAGAACATCCTTGTCAGTTAAAGAAATTTGTAGGCCTTGTCATGATGCCAGTTTTCCCTGAACTTTTGCCTGTCTGGACTGCCTTCCTTTCCAAGAACCAAGTTGTTCAGAGGAGAAGAGTAGCCGGGCCTCATTCAGCCTGCCTACGAAAACATCATGAAGAGCCTATGGACCCCTACTACTGGAAAACCTAACTGGTCTCAGAGTTTATTGTGACATTATAACTCTCTCCCCGCTCAAATATTTTCATAAGGATCCTTCGGAGTGGCTCATACACTACTGGTAAATTTATAAAACATATTAATATAAGAGTTTTTACACCAAATAATAAAACTCTACGCCATATCGGTGCACTTCAGCCTATCGCAAAACGTTACCTGTGGGATTTTACTTAAACTTTATTGGCCCCACTTTACACCAAACCAATAATTGCCCCATGAAGTTCTTTAACAATATTTCACATTGTTATTAATTTAGAAAACGCCAACTTATTTTGGAGAGCTGTGCAATTTAATGGGGTGGGCGAACATGCTGACCACCATGACTACACTAGGTAATTAAAAGATTGATTGACTGCGTCCATTATCTCCTCCATCCCCATTTAATTCTTCTCATGAAGAATTTCTAAAAGTAATATCAAGCGGGGGCCATATTTATATACACCAAATCTGGAGTAGAATTCTACGTTCCCCTAAGCAGTCACCATGGAAACCAATGGAATCTGCCCATTAACTGGCCCACGTTTATACAGTTCATTTTACCTGCTGGGTTATGTATGCTCAGGTGCTGCTGGATGCTCTATACCGTTTGCTTATAACCCAAAGGCTTTTTTTTTTTTTTAGAGACCCAAACACTCCGTTGTTAGCGGGACTCATTACTAATGTATGTGTCAGCTGACTTTGTCTCTTTTATTATCACTTAAATAATTGATGGCACAATCTGATCCATACACACCATAACTTTACCATACTTAGGATGCCTGAACCTCACCGAAGACATCTCAAGGCTGGAGACTCAAAAAGTGGACGGGTCAGTAATAAGTATTTTTGCTATTTTAGAACGAAATACATGGTAACGCGCTGGTCTCTAGAAATACTGTACATTTCTTCACATTTTTTACCCTTCCCTTTATAAATAAATATTTGACAGCATTTTGGCTGGCCGAGGGTAATGAAAAAAAAAAACTCCTTTTGTTGGAAGAAAAAAATATTCACCTAGAATCGCATAGGCCAGAGGGATGCTATATTATAAAAATTGCCCAGTGCCTGTCGCATGCATCTGAGATCTATCACAGCGTGAGATGGAAAGCTACCAATTATAGCGAGGGTGCGTAAGAATAGACTCGCAGGAAGGGCTGAGACGCAGGTGGAGACGACGAGGAGGGGGAGGATGAGCTTGAGAGGGGAGAGTCAGCTCAGAGGGGTCTGCCGGGGATTCAATTTATCATGGGAAAACCCATCATGAATTAGTAGGTTTCACCCTGACAGATGATCCAAGCTACACGCTCATCGTAGGTGAGGTCACCGGCCGTGCCGTATGGTTGTGCACCATGTCGACCACGGGTAGAAGACGATGCCTGGAATGGTCTCCAACAAGTCTCCAGAGCAACTTGAAGACACGAGGAAGGATTCACTAATTTTAAGAAGAAATGTTTTGAGACAGCAAGTGAACATAAATAAAAGGAGAAATGCATCAGGGGACTGGAAAGGAATCACTTGAGAGAAAAGGACATGAAAGTGGCCTAATGTAGGAGAAACTCGCCCCATTCCAAGTATTCTTATGTTTACTATTGTGCATTAAATCGTAATAAAAATCAATGGCAAATTTAAAAAAAAAAAAAACGACCAAAAACAAGGTGGTCAGAACCTCTGGATTCTGGTCCCAAGAACAAGTCTGGAATCTGCTATAACAATGTGATGGGGGTATTTCTTCAAGTACATAGGGGCTGTTTAAACATCAAGGAATTCTGCTTTACGGGATGTTACAGTTGATGAGTATCCTTAAAGCAAAATCAATTAAGTAACTTTGCATCTGCAGCTTAGATTTTTCCAGTAATTCACCATTTTTACATGAAATACTCCCCGGCGTATAAAACAAACTGATTTATGTTCTTTTTGCACCTACTCTTCCTCTGCTTTCCTATAATTTCCTTCTCACTTTTGTGGACATCTTAGAACAGATATAATTTCTTACAGCGCATTTCTGTGGCCTCTGGCTCTGCCTTTCCATAAATCACAATAAAAAAAACACAGGGCTCCCTCCCCACACATATCTGTTTCTTTTATTAAGTATCCCAAGAGAATATGACAACCGGGAACATACATGGTAGCCAAGGGTTTATTAGATAAAGTAGAAGAGTACTGGGTAAGCTATCTGCAGCCCATTGCAGACATTTTCACCCCCCCTCCCCATTTAATTCAAGAAAGCGATTTATCCTACACATGTTTTCTAATATGAAAGATGGATAAATCAATATAAGACTAATTAAATAAAAATAAGAATAAGAATCAGAGCCAGTTAGGAATGTCCATTGGACCATTTCATTGGTTTCTACAGCAAAAAGACCAACATTTTCCAACTTTGCACCAGAATCACTTTTTTTTTTATACATAATCCCAATAATTTAATGTGAGGAACATACCAATTTTCGCTAGTGTATTTTGTATTATATATTCCTTCTTTTATAAAACCGCCACTCTGTCTATTTTGAGGATCAAAATCACATAAAAAAAATGCTTTTATTTCCAAAGAAAATGGAATTGGGGAAGAAATGTAATTTTTTCCACGACATAAATGGAAATTGTGTCACCTAAAGCCAGCAATTGCAATTTAAAAAGGATTAGATGTGAACACGAAACCTCTGGCTTCTGTTCTTTTCCGGGCATAGATCTAAAATGTTTCAAGTGAATTTATATGTAAGTAGAATGTCATTTTAATAAAAAATATATTACGGTTACCTAAATTAAAGACGACCTACCCAATAGTGTCCAAATTCTAACTATTTATTCATAGGGCAAATAATATGTCCTTAAATTTGGAATTTTCATATTTAGACACTTAAGCATCTCTACTCAGACTGGATCCTTTCTGTGTTCATGTGATGGTTTCTATACAGGGACCCCTTCTATAGGTCCTACTGTAGGTTCTGTTGGCCATTGTGACTTGAACTGCTTGACATGCCTGGTGCAGCAAATTTCTTTTTTGGAGAACGACATAACTTTAGCATTGTCTTGGTCTACCGGAAAGTTGCCATCCTAGCCCTGTATTCAGAATCAATCAATATTTCCCTAGAAAATGCATTTTTTTTAATAGCCAGAACCCACATTTAATTAATCCAGGCAGTCTCCTTGTTATGCCAGTTTCTATAGTTCTTCAAATCGTCCAACAGCTGTTGCAGTTACCTCCAGGTCTCACACTTTATGATAGACGTGAACTGCTCCAACTCACAGCTAAATATGTCCCATGCTATGAGCAATGGAAGCGAGGAAAATTGGGCAGGAAAATGAAAAAAGTCAGTTATTTATCAAGACAAAAATGTCCTTAATGGAACCATGTCCAAGTCACTTTCTTGCCAAACCAAGTGGTCTCCAGAGCTCATGCTGCCAAGATACCGGCTTCCATTCGGTAATAAAAAAAGTAACGTTAAGCAATTTAACCGTTTCATCTCTACACTATGTATAAACAAGGTCTATGCGGTTGTGGAGCACCTGGGCACCAAGGAGCAACAAAGGGAGGCTGGCAAAGGGTTCAAGGGATTAATCAATCACTATGCAGATTTAATTTACTGTAGCAAGGCCCTGGTAGCTGTGGTGTCTCACTTGTAATTCCTTATACAGCCACAAGGGGCACAACAATAAATGTGTGTTCTATGGGTGCTGGATCAGTTATACATGAATTATAGCAGCACAACAACAAGAGAGCTACATATTGTCTGCACAAAACCGTAACTAGAGCTCTTGGCACCTGGGGCAAGGTCAGAAGAAAGCAGAAGATGACGCAGGGACCTGGCGGTGGCTGGGTCGGCTGCACTTCTTGCTCTATGAAAGTTATGGCCCTGTGGCTAAATGTCTAAAAGGTGCAAGCCTTGTGTTTTGAGTTTATGTGACGTGCGCCATGCCAGCCATGCAGCCCAGTCCAGAGGTAGTGAGATTTTCCCAAGGACGCAGACGTGAGAGTAAGGCAAGGAAATCCAGAGAAGGGGCCCTTCATTTATAATTGCTCCGGGGCCCAAGCCTCCGTAACCTGGCCTTGACACACAGATGACTTTTTTGTAATTTTCACGTTATTGTTGGATCACTATGGCAAAAGCAACATTATTTGCACGATAGCAAAAAGACCCCCCTAAATTTTATGGTATCCCCATTGCAAATGTTTGGGGGGGATTCTGCAGAATAAATCTCCCTCTAACGATATACTTATTGCCAGTCAGATCCAGTGTTCCAGCAGCCAATAAGTGGCAAGAATCATCGGACCACATAGGGGGGAGGGCAGCTGCATAGCTGCAGCTTCTACCTAAGGCGAGTACTCTTTTTCTGTTTTTGAAGAATGTGTATTGAAATATGGATTCTTCCTTGGCGGGGCTGCCAGGCACAGAAATCTGGCCCTTTAACAACGCTTTAAAGATTCCCATAGTCCTATATCAGTTATATATATTATAAGAGAAACCAAAACCAATCGTCTGCCACTTCCATTGATAAAAAAAATAAAAACATCCTGTTAACTCAAAGCGTCAAGAAAAAAAACAAACGTTAATCTTCAAAATTCACAAGAACATTCAGAGTGTAAATCTACTGAAAGGTTTTCACAATTAAGTATACGTTGTTTTCTCCGACGTCCGTGCCGAATAATCTATAAAGAGACCTGTATTTTATTTCTTCTTTTTATTTTTTTCTTCGATGTATTCCTTTTACATTCCCCTGGGGGAGATTGCCCCATACATTATCCCAGTACTAGTACATTAGTTTGGCTATATATCATTTCGTCTAGAGAGCTCACAGACATTTTCCCATGAATGCATTAACATGTGACTGCCACATGCGGGATTGATACGCGTTTGACTCTAATACACAGATAAGAGACTGTTCGTGTTAAAGTAATGCATTTCCATTAGACTCCCCGCTTACCATGAGAAATATGCGAGCATATCCAATTCAGTAATGCACTTCCCGAATACCACTGAGCTTTTTTTTTTTTTTTTTCCTCCCCTTTGCACCCCCCGTGCTTTCTTTCGACATGAAATTGACATTTGAGAAATGCTAGTTTTAGGTTTCACAGGAAGCAGTAAAAAGAGACTTAAGTCAAAAATATCCAAGAGAAAAAAAACTGGGTAAAACAGAAAGACATAAACCAAATTTCCGTAAAACACCCATCCGAGCACCACGTGAAAGAACTGACCCACTGGGCGAATATGCCCTACAAGGGGCTTTTGTTTGGCCTGTTCTGAGAAACTAATGAGATGACATCATGATGTGAAGGATACATTCTAACAGGAAGTGCATCCAGATACACATCAAACAGTTTTTGTTTGGTTTTCCTTTTTTTCTTTTTCCCTTTTCTTTAACTTAAATACAATTTTAACTGCTTTGTTACAAGCAGGAAAAATCCGAAGAGTTGGGGGATACCGTTCACCGGAGTCTGGAGTTGAACGCGATGCAGGCTCGGTACCTCCGAGGAGGAAACTGATTGGCCGTGATCATTCTATACCGTGGGGTTATATATATAGTGTGATTACACTGTACAGTGGTAGAGTGGCCCAATCGCCATAGCAACTAATGGGACATTCCTGCTCAAAGTCTCACTTTTACCACTTTGTACCGGCAATGCTCCTTATATACATCTTTAAATGCAAAAGTAAATGATCATGAACCAATATAATATCAATCTAAATGGCAATTTCCTAAACAAAAAGCCACCCATGTCATTATTTGGTTGTCACGCAGTGTTTTTGTTTCCATTCCCCCTCTCTACTTAGTGGCCAGTGTGCAGCGCCATGTTTAATGTAACAACCCTACCAAGTACCAACTCACGTGGAAGGCACTGAAACCATTGTGATATAATCATTATTCCAAACACGATTTTACTCTAGTAACTAGAATATAACAGTCTTCAAAATGTCACGTCAAATGATAGGCCTTTTTACATTTACAGAGATGCAGTTGGACAAAACATGTACACAACCCTTTTGTTTTAAGATCCAACAACCTCCGGCAACAGAAGCTAAGTCCAGGTTTCTGTCAGGAAGGGTAACAGAGGGCGAGCTACGAAAGACATCTGGACGTACAAATGTATGTCAGGAAGGAAATCCTATGTTCCAGAAACAATGATGTCGTTAACAAAAATCTGGATGTTCTGGATACTAGTTTTAAGCTCATAGGTGAAAAGCCTTCTGTGTTATCAGTCTACTCTGCAACAAACTAGTTCATCATCGCTTTATATTCCCTCAATTCTTTGATACAAAAGGCCATGCATGGGTTGTGGTGTATCCTGGTCTGGCCCGACAACGCCTAGGGCAGCAGGTCCAGGGGCAGCACATCAGCCATACAGCCAGGGGCAGATAACCCTGTGGGTGAAGATGACAGGGACCATAATGCAATAAGATGAGGTAGCACAGCATGCCAAGGCCAGTACCAGGACATGTCCCTCATCATGAATGGAGTCCGAAAGTGGACTGAGAATTGTAGCTTATTAAACATTACAAATCAGGAGTCCAACGCAGCTTCCCTGCCCTCGGTACTCTTCCCATAGTATACGCCGGCTTACTTAACATGAATAAAATAGGGATGGGAAGGGAAGCGTAGCTCGTGTGCATTCAGCATGGTTTGTAGAATAAAGTCAACGAATCGGAAACAAAAAGCCCTTAGAAGTCTGCCTGCTATTAATGTCACATCTGCTTCCGGCCACTGTGACATCCTCAGACCTACGCATCCCCCAGGGAGACGGTTACCGAATCTGTGATTCTAAGCATAAAAGGGACAATGGCAGCCAATGGAATACTAAAGCAAAGGATGTTTATATTTCCTTCCCTCCCACGGAAGGGTATGTTATAGTTTGGAGGGTAGTAAGCTTTTAGGTATCACAGGGTTCCTCACATTTATTGAGGACACGGCGTGAAAAGACATACCTAACTCTCTAGTCACGAAAGGAAAAGCTGGTATCTATATAATAGCTTATTTATTATAATTTCTTGTTTTACATATCGCGCCATCATAATGGGACTCACCCAGGACCTAGTAGATACAACCCAATAAATTCAGTAACTACCTTGTTGGGTTTATATTTTAAAATGGAGACTTTAAACTCTGGGGTACACAAGTCCTTACTAAATACAACCAGAGTTTCCACTGGATTCCCCATTGCAAGATGGCAGCTGAACTTCTCCGTGAGATGTCAGAACCAATTTTTTTTTTACCTACAATGCAAAAGCACTTTATAAACCTAATTTTGAACATGGCAAACTGCTGAGAAATTCTGCCGAGTTCAATCTCACACTGGTGAATAGAGAGCTGATAACGAATTGTCAACCAGCAATTATCAACCTGAGAGCAAAAGCAAAGGGTCAAAACGTCTCATCTGTGGGCAATTACAGCGGAGACCATGAGATCCACAAAAGAGAAACTAGAGAGAAAAAAAATCCCCAAAACACGTTACAAGATGAATGATTAAGCTCTAGAAGATTACCATAACACCCGTTTTCACCGTTATCTACAGCATTGTAGGTTACAATGAAGAGTCAAGTTAACTACAATTACAAAAATAGAAAAAAAGGCTCAATAATGCTTAAGCAATAAGACTTTTAAAGAATATTTCAGCACCAATCATCATGCAGCATTTCCTGAATCGTACAAGACAACCATTGGATGTCCATATCGTTCCGAAATGGTTCACAAAGCATATTTATTATGCTTCATTTGCTACAAAACTGAAGTTGTACTTTCAGGATGGTATACTACCGATAGAGCGGACGAGCGAAAGAGTGCCTGCAAATACATAACATTAATGTAAGGGTTATATTATCCCTAACATTCGGGGACAGAATGTCTCGCCATACGGTCCTTATTTATGGACTGTATCTAGTCTTCTGAAAAGCGTATTAGTCTTGTTTTGAGATGTGGTTGTGAATCACGTCTACTTCTGGAGAACCAGAAACCTTGGCCGCAGTCTACAGATGCTCGAGATATTACTGAGTGTGCGCTGTCTCAAAAAGCCCTTTTATATTTTAGGATTTTATCACTGTTCGTAGTGACCAAACTATTACACCTGTCCGTGGGGGAGACACTTACCAAGACTGATCTTCATAAAAGGGGACATCCTTTTCAATCTTCCTGAGTATACTCCAATATGAGGTGTTGAGGTTCCAATACCTCAAACCCATCTCTTCCCAACCCAACCAACGCATAAGGGGCACTAGACATTAAATTGCAGTAAATGGTAAAAGCATTCCCGCAACCTCAGCTAAGAAGAGAATTCTCTTGTATTTATCTTAGAATGTCCAACGTTTATCAAAATGATAAAACTTAAAAAGAACGAAAATAAAACATTATAAAAATGTACCTGCTTACAGGGAATAAGAGAAGATACTATTAGATTCTTTTTCAGCGATACACCTCAAGCTCAGTATAGGATGCCACAAAGATTTGTGACAGCTGAATAGCTTTCTTTAGCTTTTCTTTTTTGTGTCATGTGTCGAGCCGCTACAACCCCCCTTAGGCGTCTGACACTAGAATAAAATGTCGTAGAATTTATCTCCCACCTCAAGAGGGTTCCCCAGAGAAAGTATTGCGAAGAACGTGTCATCTGGGGAGAGTGTGAGATGTACATACATGCGGGCAAGGACATCGAATGTTTCTACGACCTTAGATACTCTTCAGAATCTATGAAACCCCAGAGGCATTTAAAAAAAATATATATAATAAATGATCTATGCTACGGAAAGGTCTCTGGCTTTATAAAGGTGGTATATTTTGGAGGGCCCTGTAATGAGAAACATGGCGAGAGCTTTGCACTGCAGCTCTGGGGCTGCAGCTTCTCCCAAAGTTAAGTGCATTTTTTTACATGTTTAATGAATCCATATTGAAGTACTTTCAAAATACTTTGAAATGCATTCTATATTGGTGAGGTTGCATGGGATTTTAGCTTGTCTCTTTAAACATTGATCAATGGAACCTAATAAAAGATGGGTGCGTTTAAAAGAATGGCTACAAACTACAATTAATGGTAAGATCACTCAATTAATAAAAGGAGAAAAAATGCAAACTGTATCACATCTTGATATATCATACACCCATTCTATAGGAAACGGAGATCAGGATGACAGCATGGTTTCTTTTAAAAACTCTTTTAGAAAAACCCAAAATAAAGTAATAATAATAAAAAAAAGCAGACTTTTGTGAATACTGACGCGTAGTAACATAGCGGAGTGATTAAAGTTGAAAAACAGGACATAAGTTCATCAGTTTCAAACTAATTCCTTCCTCTTACCGCTCTTGCAAGAACAAAAAGAGCCTCCAATAAGAAATTATGAGATGATTTATACAAAACAATATTTTTTATCATCAGGAAATTACAATGAAGCTTTGATCTCAAAGGCAAGGACAGTTATAATAAACAGATGGAACGCTCCTCCAAATCATTGAAACCTGCAAGCCATAAATATATCAGAAGCGAATAAAAGCCCACTTATGGTGGAAATCAAATACAGAACGCTGCAGAAGAGCTGAAAACAGCTGTATCTCTCGAGATCGTCCAATTAAGTTATTTCGGCGCTGCACAGTATGTTGGCGCTATATATCTAGAGGTCAAAAGCCGACAATGTGATCAACTGGGTAATACGCACAATATAAAGCCCCGAAAGGCAACAACATGCTTACGACAGCAAACGCCCAGTTCTAACCCCCCCCCCGCGTCTGGTATTAATTACGCACATATATACTTAAAAAAAAAAATAAGGACGTTCACCTCTCTTTGCCCCTCTTCGTGACCACAGAGAAAACAAAATAAGGGGAGGAAAGAA
This sequence comes from Spea bombifrons, assembly GCF_027358695.1. Lineage (NCBI taxonomy): Eukaryota > Metazoa > Chordata > Amphibia > Anura > Pelobatidae > Spea > Spea bombifrons. The sequence continues at coordinate 8,426,055 of NC_071098.1, forward strand.
AGTGATATCTGCTGGGAGGTGTTTTCACAGGTGGGGATCTCCCCATGGAGAGAGAGAGTGAGGTTTGACAGAAGCTGGAAATCTCATAATGCCTCAAACATGGGATGTTTCCTGTTTATACGGGGCGAGTCGTCACCTTTCTTGGCGTACAAAAATTAATGGTTTAGATATTGTCTTTATAATATTGAGATTATGGAACATTCCTATCGAAATTTTTTATTAGTTTTGCCAATTTTTTTACATGTAAAAAATAAAAAAAATAAAAAATGCAAAAAAATGAAACATACTCAAATTAAACAGAAACAATATCAAACAAACGGACAATTCGGGATGCGACTGGAGACGGGCAACCATTATACCTTCTAAACCTCATTTATGGAACATTCGTTTTTTCTTCTTCTCAAAAGCAAAGACAGTTTATTTTCTTAGAATTAATTACAGATCTCCAAACGAGGGCAGCAACTAACACGGGGATTTAAGAGCCGCATTACAATCAAAAATAGCTTTTTTTTTAAGCTATTCCTATAGATTTTACTGCGCAGGTCCCTGGGATCTTGACAGCCAGGGTGACTGCATCTCCCATTAGAACAGCAATCGCATACTTCAAAACCTTTATTTTGCTTATTTAAATATTACACAACACTAAGTATCTTGAGGATATCATCAGAAAAAATTATTATTTTTACTATTTTGTACCATTGGAGATGTTTAATGAACGAATAAGAAGAGCTACACGTAGACGTTGGATTTATTTCTACAGAGTTTAAGTCAAGCTGTCCCTTTCTAAAATGCTCAGTTCACATTGACCTGTTTTCCATGATTATTGCTTGCTAATAATGTATTCTATCCAGTAGATTCTGGAGATGAAGAGAGAAGAGGACAAACACAAAGTGGAACCTTACGAGACGTAAAAATAATCCCCAATTACTTGAAAAACCAAAACCATGTATCAAATTAAAAACACACACATTGTAGCCACCTTGGGTTGGGATATATAATGATACAAAAACTCTCGGTAGACACATTTAAAGACTCCGGCCAAACTTGATGTTCTTCTAAACCTGTTCCGGGGATCTGTTAAGGTCAAAGTTTCCCTGAAGATTGGGCAGTCAACAGGAATTACCTGTACTTGTGATTAGGAGGCCAGGTCAGAAGTAGTTGACGAAAGATTTTTGTACATGTATTATCTTTCTGTATCAATACAAGGAACAAGAAATATTAGTGCAGGGCCCTCTCCCGTGTCACATTTAATCCCTGAACAGCGAGTAAAAGGAGAGTTAAGACTCTGCCCTAGGTCTAAGCCATATCATGTCCCGAAATTTTTACTGTGGAGGCCTCCATACTGTTAGTGCGCCGGTTGGGGAGATCAGTGAGCTCTCTTTTAACTGGCCCGCTAAACAGTGGTGCTACAGGGAGCCTGGGGTGTACATAAAGCTATTTTAAAGAATTAATCAGTAAAAAAAAAAAAAAAGATTTATCAATATGGGTAACAATCAGGTGAGGGCTGGCAGCTTCTGGCCCAGGGGCAGGTACATATGTTTGGACCCTCAACCCCTTGCTTTACCCAGTAACAAACTAATACACACACACTAACACACATCACACCGTTACCTCGCCTGGAGCTCTTCCTATTGCTGCACACACACCGTGCGAGAAGCCACGCTATAAAAGGGCCGCGGTTACGGTTACGAGACCCCACTGTGCTCCTGCCTTGGTGAGAAGACGTTTGTACTAGCGGTGGGGCAATTACCCCCTTGCTCCCCGAACCAGCCTGCCCCTGGTAACGATGATATCCTAAATTGGCCAACTGAATCTCATTTGATTGTAAACTTGAATTATGAAAGACCAGCCTAATGGTTAGATTAGTAAGTGAGATTTCCTGAAGTAACCGATGGAACTAAGCATTATATAAGGCCAGCTCACCCTTCATTCAGGACGAGCCTGATAATTATAGTGAAACCTAAAATATGAAGCTAAAAATAGCTGTTTTGTTCCAATGTCCTCATACCAATTCTGTGCACTCTTTCCCGTAGTTATTCGATTCCTTTCGTGATAACGCGCTCTTTAAATTGTTCTGTACACAGAGAGCTTGCGGATTCCGAGTACTTCCCACTTTGTGTTTATCTTGGCAGTGTAATTTTACTAGATTAAGGTAAAAAAATCATAATAATTACCCGAAAACATTCCCATTAAGTAGACCATGAAAAAAAACACAGAAAACTGGCTAATTTTAACATAAAAACACAAATATTTAGCTTAGACCAAATAGAGTCTAACTAAATAAATATGGAAAAAAGTAAACATAAAAATTTGTTTAAAATTTACTTTTTGACTGGTTTTACAACTGAAACAATTTAACCTGGATTAGAGACACGGTACTGTACAAAAATAACATGTTTTTATTTGTTTATTTAATCTGGCTTTATAATGTGTAATAATTTAGTAATTTTTTGCTAAAATATTATACTTTTTGTGTGGAGCCCAAAATCAAAGAAAAAAACAGTTTGTGCTCAAAATTTTGAGTTGGTTCAAATAGTTTATAGCTCAAAAAAAAGCCATGCATCTATTAATAGAAATATTATGTGTGGTATTGTCTGTTTTTTTGACTAGGAGTCCTAAATAAGGAGTAGAGAGTCTGCAGTGTTTATGTCTCTTCTTGTGCATGTTGCGACGTATAAAGATGAGAGCTATTTCACCATACAGAAGATTATAAATGGCCTCTGAGAATGTGAACAGCTGCTTCTTACAGTACAGCCATTCTTGTTAACCCTAATCACAGCTATTTTGGAAAGCAACGCATTTGGCCTTCAGCAGACCAGCATGTCCATTGCCACCAAAACAAAAAATAGAAAAGGATTCAAAATGGCGTCAAATTCCAACAAAATTCCAAGGTTAATCTTGCTCCGCTTCATCAAGGTGGCTTGCCCATCATCTTCTGGGTTTGTGAGCGTATGTCCAATTTATTTAAGAATAAATGAGCCGAAGGCCAGCCTAGTAATGACCATCACTGCTGGCTTACCATGTTGTAGTCAAGCAAAATTCACATGCAATCTCTACCAACCCTACCTCAATAAAGTTCAAATACAAAAAAAGAAAAGATGCATTTTGTCCATATGATTAAAATAAAAATGTTGTATTTCTTAATCATTAGTTCAGGTTTTCTTAACTTCCGGTAAGTGCACCCCACGGGATTCTGTTAAGTGGGAGAGAGGGTACTTAGAGCATATCTGTCACTTTTCTCAAATCTTACAGTTCCATACAATACAACGCGTGCACACATAATGCTCCCGGCCAAAAGCCACTACATCAAGGATTTCTTTTTTCATTCTTGTAACGTGTTGTTTATGGTATCCTTAGAGTCTATCAGACCTCAGATGCTACTATAATCCCTGTGAAGGGCTCTTGGGAGAACCTTGCAGTCCAGCCTTGTTGTTTCAACGGTCTTGTAATACTCAGAAAAACGTTGAGCATGCATAAAGAGGGGAGTGAGGAGACAAAAGGTACTGAGGCAATAATAGAACAAAAGTGAATAAGAGCGGAGCCAGGTGGTGGCTGAGCCCCTTTGCACACAATGTGTGAGGCTCTGGAAGGAGACTTCAAGGACCCAAGAAAGGCGGTGGTTGCCAACCTTGGGTCCAGTTTGCCGTTTCCTCCTGGCACTGATTCCATCCAAACCAACCACATGGCTAGAACCCATAACATCCAACAACTTGGTACGAGAAAGCACGATTTGCCGCTGAAAGGTAGGAGGCCAACTGAATCTCCAAAAGGTTCTGTTTAACAAATAGTGTGATAGATGCCTGTGGTCACCTTCTAACCCATCCTAAATAGGAAAAAAAAGATAGCCAGGATATGTAAAGTGGCTATTTTAAAAGCAAAAGTAAATGTAAAAATGAACAAACAAGTTGGGTCAGAAGGTTCAACATCATCAGTCTACTATGGAAAAAAATAAATGTGGGTGGCGTGGACAGAATAGATCTGCAATACAGACAATGTATAGAGGCAGATGAATAAATGGCGGAAGATGTCAGAGGTTAAGAATGAGAGAGAGTATAAAGGCATTAGAGTGCGATGGAGATAGGGGTGAGTTTACAGAAGGCTTGGTGACTAGGACATCCAAGAATAACAGACACATAACATAAACACCATCGTACAGCAGATGATCTCACACCTCCCTCTGGTACCTCCGCTGAGCATCTCTCCCTTTGCCCCTTTAACATTTAGAAATTACCCTGAGCCGTTCACTCCAGTATGACCGACAAAATTCTTTTCTTATGACTCCTTCAGGGTTCAGCTGTGTACATCACCCCCACCCATGAATTAGAACGTCAATGATTGCTGACAGATTGTTCCTTTTTAACCCCCTACTGGGCAAGAATTTCATGTCTTCTCACCTTTCCCCCCCCCCCCCCCCATCAACCACAGGGTTGCAATTTTTCAAAGAAGGGAGTTTTAAGCAGTAAATGTTTTTTTTAACCAGATTCTCACACTACAGATTATCCAGGCGTCCAACAGGTTAATCAAGGTGACGTTCAAGCACCGAGCGTAAGATATAGAAACGGATCGCCAAAATAAAGCCAGGGCCCTCTGACTTTTGAATCAGATCATTATATTTCCCTTACATTTACTGATCATGGACATTTCCAAAGAAATCAGGACTTTGTTTTCAAATGCATCCAGATTTAGGGTTGTGGCTTATAATTAGAGTGATCTTTTTAAGCCAATTCATTATGTTTTGTGTGATGTTTACATTTTGTTGACTTGTTTTATGTTGACTTGTTTGACACCCCCTCTATACTTTGAAGAGCTACTTCAAGTATCAAAAATAAAAGATGGAATTATTAATTTCATTTATTGATTGGCCATCTGGCAAAAAAAACTGCCTAATAATAAAGTAATCTTCACAACATCATGTGAGGACATACATGTTCTCTGCTTCACAGCCCCCCCTTCAGAAATTTGTGATATTCATCTCAGCTCCATTACAATGATCTTTCTATTCTCAAGGAATGTTACTATTAAACTCACGTCCTGCCGAGAAGGGAGGGAGAGCTGTATCTTCTTAATGGGGGCACATCGAGAGATCCCCGGATAAAACACAAAGCAACCTTTCGCTGACCATCACAAGACAGGATATGCGCTGGAACGTATGCCCTCTTTACTCCCAATACCATTCCAGCAATGCCAAACATCTCCTTATATTAACTCTTTAGAAACATGAGAGATTTAGGAAATACATGGTACAATTCTCTTTAAAAGTTAATAGGGGCGAGTGAGACCTTAGTAAAATGACAATGTCACGTAGTCTACTAAGATCTGGGGTAGACTAGGGGTCGGATTAGGATACGCAGGTCACTATAATAAATTAATAATAGTAGATTTTTGTACATTAAGTTGATGTATAGAAAAGGTACAAATAATTGTAAAGTACCTCGGCATACTTGCTCATTATGTTCCCAAAGGTTGATAGGTTGCCTCAATAAAAAACGATGTGCTGTCCACCCCAGGCAGAACATCAAAGGTCCAGTGTGCCAAGAAAGCCCACCATGTTAATTAAAGTGCTTTTATTTAAAAACAAGTAACATATCTTGCAGCATTCCAAATGGGAAAGATTGCACCCTCTTGTTTGGAGGGGATATCATTCTAAAGGCTTTCTAATGGGGGCCACATGAACGGTTACTAGGTTATGGGAATGACTAGAGTACAAGTTATTAGCTCTACCTCTACAGGGACAAAAGGGGGAGAAAGAGGAGAGAACCCATTCATTTTAGTTAAATTAAAATTAAACTGATGTTGAAGTATTATATAATCATGACAAGGTGAACCTTTCATAGAAGCATTACAAATAAATGTATGAAATGTGCCCTACACGGGCTCTACAAACAGAATAATCCATTTTCATTTAATTAAAAAACATTGCTAGGGCCCCGTGACATGTGATTTCCAAGCCTGATAACACGTATGTTTAAAATGCAGAAGACACCGTAGATGCAAGGGTTAACTGAAATGAAACAGGAAGAGGTGAAACAAGAAATGAAGGATGAAAATTGTTTCCCATTAAAGAAACTGTATGATTCAGAGAAATGTGCGACTGGTTATTCTCAAGAACTGGGCCCCCTTCTCCACATACTCCGACCGCCGGTCATTAAATAACCATCCCCTGCCTTCTTCCAAACACAAGAAGAGGAAGACAAAAGGTGGTTTATATTATTACCGAGCGCGAGGAAGGAAGAACATGAGAGAAAAAAGGAAAGAGAGAGAGGGGGGGGGGGAAAGCAGCAACACAGAACCTTCAATGACAGAAGATATGTAGGACATAGACATTAAAGGTGAAGAGCACCCAAACACCCCTCTCTCTATCAGTGCTATTTCAGTTGCCACCGTATTAATAATGTTCTATAGTCTACAAAGCACCCAGATGAAGGGACCCTTTAGAGTGTTTGGTAAAAGGGTTAGGAATATTCTTGACAAACGCCTCTAGCTGCACCCGAGACTCTGAAATAATAACAGGGCAGACGGCACTAATAATGGGGAGAACATTGTCCATGAAGAGGTCAACTCGCCAACAATTGTGTTTCATATACCATGCTAGGCAGCTGAAGTTCTGATGATTTGTGGTGGACTTGGCGCTCTGGGTGGGATCTTGGAGTAACAGAGTTGCCTGGGATTCTAACCGAATTTAGCAGTTTTGTCTTATTTAGCTCAATTCCAGTTCAAGTCCCAGGCCAAACATTATTTTCATATGGAAAACCAGGCCATTTCTTCAACTCACTTTTTCTTGGCGGAAAAAAACCCCACATACTGCACTCCAGAATATATAACAGTAAAGTGTTTCCAAAAACCTTCTCCGATTGATAAACAGACTCAAAGAATGACATGGAACTGGAAAGCTTTTTATGACTGTAGAGCTTTCTCATCGTTAAATGAATATAGACTCTTGTCTGGGGACCCTGAGTAGCTAATGGATGACACATTTATTTCGCCTGGGGGTCTAGCCTTGATGAGCAGATTGTGAATTCCCAGCTCCGCTGGTAAAGGGATCAGTATAAAGAGAGGGGAAAAAAAGCTGAATTGTGCTAGAATTGGGACTTGTATCACAGAAAACGATCACTTTATAAATAAACAAAATGATACATTGTTACAAAAGTCTTTAACATGATGATTTGTGCTACAAAATTAACACATTTGTTTGAGGGGTTGCAAATCATGCCAACGTACAAAGAAAAAACAATAAGGGTTCTTTTCCTCGTTCCTCTCCCAAAATTAGAGGGTTTGGGGGCACACATTTAGTCATTTTTTCTTTTGGAACAGTACATTTGGAGTGTCATTTTTTTTTTAACATAGAAGCAACTAATTTGATGGCAGATAAGTGCTATTTGACCCATTTAGTCTGTCCATTTTTCCTACTGTGAGGATTAGAAGATCTGAAATTCAAATACATATAGAAAATATAGTCGACAGTGAATTTATCTGCGCGTGAATCATTCACCTAAATAAACGATGACCTACACTATTACATAGAATTTGACAGCAGATAAGAACTAGTCTGCCTGTTTTTCCTGCTGTAAAGACCCAAACCTTCATCAGTCGTTGGTCTCATCTTAGATTCAGGATAGGGATATGTCTATCCCACGCATGGTTAAAGTTCCTTAGTGTATTCACTTCTACCACTTCTGCTGGGAGGTTGTTCATACCTTTACCATCACAATATCACTCACTCACAACAGAATCCCTGTAAAAAAGATGTCAACACCGGAATTCACCATTACATTTTGTTGGGTTTTTCTTACTATTACCACCAGGTTGTCTTTTCTTTAAATGTAAAGTAATATAAAGAGGAATTTCTTTGGACAAACACCTTATCGACTCAATATCAGTTAAAACTTGAGATAAGAAGCCGTCTTAATGAAGTCAAAAACCGCTGAGGTCTTACGTTTAAAGTATTACAAAGTATGTTAGAATAAAAATGTGAACTTTTGGGTTATATGCATTTTAATGAAATATTCATTTATTACTCCAACTTTCCAATGTATCCATTTAGCTAACAAATTACACGACTCCAAGCAGCCTCCCAATCCCGGATTTTTAAATACACGCTATAACCACAAAGACCAGTCGCTTCCAGTGACAGCATTTTTCTGGAAAACTGAAGTAACAGGGAAGCCACAAAGCCATTGATGTTCACACTGAATTAACCACAAGGGACATGTCTGCCGAGTATCTCTACATGAGAAAAAAAACCGCATGAATTATTCTAATCCCAGAAAGCGCATTTCTAGAGCGTAAACTTGTTTGAGCAGTTATGCGATGTACTACTTGTTATATCCTCTTCACCCATTGTACCACGCTGCAGAATATGTTGGTGCTATACAGTATAACTTGATAATAAAGCTGTACAAGCTGGGAGGTCACAAACAGCATGTCCAATGGGGGGGGGTAATACCTTTGTCATTCTATATATCTAAAAATTAGACATTTATTTAAATTAAATTATTAGTATTCTTGTGTGTTTTTTAAGCATTAGGAGTTTGGTATTTACAAAGATGTGTAGAAATCTGTAATAAAACATTTCATAGGCCGCGTATGATTACCGCTCTACAGAAAACGTTGTCTCCTTTTGTATGGTGTACAGTTCTGGAGACTCCATCTCCAAGAGGAGAGAGTTCCGGAGAGAGTTCAGAGGAAGGCTTCCGAAATGGGGAATGGTTTGCAGGATACATTGGAAAAGACTAAAAGAAATCAATATGTAAAGCTTGGAGGAGAGGAGAGAGAATGTAACATAAAAGGTCAAAAGAGGTCATGATCTAAAACTAGAGACTCTGAGGTTTTAGCGCAACATAAGTACGTTTTACTGTACCGAGAAGGTCATGGATAAGTGAAACAGCCTCCCAGCAGAAGTGTTCGAGGCTAATACAGTGAGGGAACTTAAACATACATGAGTTTGGCTCCTGAATCTTAGATTGGATCAAGGATTGATTAAACTTTGAGTCAGAAGAAAAAAAAAACAGGCAGACTAGATCTGCCATCAAATTCTATGTTGTCTGGCATATTTCATAAGTGTATGTGATGAGTTATGGTATAATTTAAGGTTTACCGTAAAAGATCACCTTTAGAGATCAAGAACTCATTCACCCCCGATCACTCTGAATCAGTTCTCTGGAGCATACTAAAGAGTTATGGCAATATGACTCAGACAAGGTCAGCGAGACAAGGTCACAGCTAGGAAGGGACACAAGAGGTACATTAATCGATCAGTGTTCCAAGCCCTAAATGTATAGTAATATAGAGATGTATCATATGGCACCCATGACAGAGCGGCATTAATTATTCAATAGGAAGTCAGTATTTTTGGCCAGGTTTCTGTAACTGGAAGATTCACGGGCTGAGGACAAACGACTCATTTTATTAAAAGCAAGTATCTTTTTGTGCTACTTTGTTGCGCACATTCCAACACAGACTATCACGTGATGTTATCACCAGGTTAGATAAAAATCTCACATTTTAATCATCAGCCGGGGTGTGCTTTAACTCTCAGACTCAGCTCCAGAAGTCACATTATTCCAGCTGGACCATACCAAACACATGAATATAATTACCACCCAACACATTCACAGGTAACAGGTCTAAATGAGCATCACGTAGCCCCCAGACCTGCTCCAGATTTATTCTAACTGCTTGAATACCATAGGGGGTTAAGCAATGCATTACAAGCACGACTGTAATACAAAGAGTTAATAAGAGGTCTATTATTTTAGCTGCATCAGGCAATATTAGTGCAATCCATGCGTCCAGATTTTAGGGCAATATTGAAGATATGGGGGGCGATCTTTAGACACAAGACCCACCACTTCCTACCTATTTTTCCAACACATGTGTGAGTCAGTACAAGCTCAAGCAGTAGCCCGGCGCAACTCAATTCATCGTTTTATGGAAGGGTGAATCAGAAGTAGGCCATTCAAATCATACGACCTTGCCACGTTACGCGGGACCTCCCCACACCACAGAGAACCAGGAACTTTGTACATTTGGAGACCAAGCTAGCTCTGCATTACCATATGTATCGGTTTGACTTAGTCAGACAGATTCAATTTTGTCAGACCCTTTGAATGTGTCTATTGTAAAAAGCCCTACGGGAATTGTTGGCGCTATATAAAAGATATTAAAAAATATATATATTTTAAATGTTTTGACATTGATTTTCCTGCAATTGTTTAGAAGCTCTTAAAGCCCAACCAAACTGCATCGCACCGCATACACCTACACACCAATATAATCATCATATGACGTCTGTATCCCGTTTTATTGCCTCTATTTAACTCATATAAATATACCTGCTAATTAACGAGATCTTCCTTTCAGTTCGGTGATGCAAATGCTAAAATGTTACTATTTTTGGTTTGCCAAATGTTGGAAGCTTGGTGTATAAATAGAATGGCAGGATATATGAAGGATGCCCACGCATGCAGTCCCTGTACTATAAAACATATGCTGCGCTGTTCACATGGAAAAGGAAGCCAATACAGTTCTATTTATACTCAATGATGTCAACCAACGCACACAATACACATGTGTATTTAGATCAAAAAACATACGTCATCATATATGACTGCATTAAGTCTACTGGTCTACTAGTCCAACCACTGGGCCATTTGTCAATGGATAGTAGGTAAAAGGAACAGCCTCCCATCAGAAGGGGTAAAGGGAATTTAAACATGCATGGGACAGGCATATGGCTCCTGAATCTAAGAGATCAATGAAGGATCTTTGCCCATTTTTCCAGATGTAGACTAGATGGACCGAACGGTTGTTAACTTCAGTCAAATTCCATCCAAATTTCTACCACCCAATGCATACAATCCTAAATGCTTACTCATTTTATTCTGACTTGTGATTTTTGCTTCCTCCCCAGGCACAATTCATTTTTATTGACTGGTTAAGATCGAATACACTTGCCAGGGTGGAACATCACTGAAGTAGCTTGATTTTATTCTGATTTTAATGTGATTGCTACAGTTGCCAGAGCTAGTATGTAAAGAGCATAAGAAGAGAGCGTAACATAATGTAATAAACCTTTATTCAAGGTGTGAGATAACGATGATAGAGCCTGGAGTCTATGAAAAGCTTGACCATTTCCACCATACCCACAGATCAGTGCCTCGTCATATCCGAGCCTCTGAAGAAGTACGTTTTAGGATGTGTGTGCGTTTCATTCCCACATTCAGGATTTTTAGGAGGAAAGAAATTAGAGCCGTGAAGAACATTGCAAAATCCTTTTAATGCGTGAAGTCAAGTCTGCCAATTTTAATGCCAAATGGAAGTTTACGCCGCATTCTTCTTCGTGTCACTATGGTGTAAGTCCCAAAACAATATTTAAAGAAAGCAAGAGAGACTAAAATGAGATTTGCATTGACCTGCTGCCTCTCTTTAATAAAAAAACAAAAAAGAAAAAACTTTTAGAGACTGGAATTTTGAGCAAAACCAGGTCTTTGTTTTATTTAGATTACAACCAGCTATAAATTAGAGAGGTGTTTAAATCAGATAAAGTGCAGGCCTTGTGTTACGGTGCCCACACTTGTGGATAATGTTAGAATTTGAACACTTGTATTTACAGGCAAAGGTTTGGTCTGCCATTTGTACATAAAAAGATCCCCAAAAAATGAAATTTTAGTATATCTACAGGCAGGGCTGGCCCAAGACATTTTACTGGGCAGGTCCAAGGATGAAATGATCGCCCTCCCCCCAGATTCATATTAAAATAAAAGTAAACATGTTAGCCTCAAGCCATGAAAATAAATTAGTTGAAACAGTATTTTTTTTTTTTATCTCATCTCCTCTTTCTTTCTCCCCTTTCACGCAATATCTCTTTCACCCCATCTTTCTCCTTTCTATCTCATCTCTCCCTTTTCTCTTTACCTCTCTTTAACTATCTCCCCTCCTAGTTATCTAGATCGCTCTTCTTTCTCTCTCCCCTTTGTCCCTATCGCTCATCTTTCTCTTTATCTCTTCCCTTTCTTCTCATCTCTCTTCTTTCTCATCTCTCCTTCTCGTAATCCCCCCTTCTCTCCATCGCTCTACTCTGTTTGTTCCCGATGTAAGACTCAAGTCTTGATCTTGTCTTAGTTTCATCATATCTTCATGTCTATCCCATGCATGTTTAAAACCCCTTGCTGTATTAGCCTATACTTCTCCCGACGGAAGGCTGTTCCATGTATCTATCACCCTCTCAGTAAAGTAAACCCCCCTTACATTACATCTAAACCCCTCAACCACCAGTTTTAGATTATGGTCCTTATATTTCCTTTCCTCTCAAACTTCTTTTCTGTACTTTGTTAAATCCCCTTAAGTATTAAAATGCTTCTATCACATCTCTCTTCTTCCCTCCAAGCCGAACATATGGAGTTCCTTTATCTTTCCTGCTAATTTGTATCCTGCAAGCCATTCCCCATTTTGATAGCCTGGGACCAATGGTTCTTATCTGCTGCCCAGTATGCCTCTCCATGTCACGACTTACATTACATGTTAGTGAACCACATCGCTGTCTTGCTTGCATCACTCCATCTGTCTACAATATACGTCAATGTGAAAAACTGCAATTCTCGTGCGCAAACAACCAGGCGGTATACAAAAAGCATTTATTAACAGCAGGCATGCTCTCATTAATCCGTGTGACCAAAGGATGAACTTAGAACAGCACGGAAGCACTGCAAGGGATTTACGGAGTTTACTTTAAGCTCCTATTTATATCAAGGCTAAAGTCATAAAATAGACCTTCCTCATCGATTTGGGAAATGTGGGAGGTAGGATCAAAAAATAAGAGTAGCTGTTTACCGAAGAAAGCTTATGGAGAACAATGAGCGTGCCAGGAAGGAGTTAAACTGGGAGGAAGGTAAAAGTAGATCAGATGTGATAAGGTCGAGGTTGGCATCAGTAACATGGTCTCTAACATTTCATTAACCAAAGTGGGATTCATTGTCTTTAAGGGATGTGGTTAGAGGAAAGACTGGGCTCAGGCCTCTTTATGTGACCTACTGATAGCTATATATATATATACCAATGCTTTGGAAGAATAATTGTATTAACGTAATGTAATTTTAAACCCTTTTCCAGCCGTTTCTATTCACGTTATTGTGGCTTTAAGGTCTGTAGAACCCTGTGATACCCTCATACCCAGCAAACATTCTGAGCTCCTAGAAAAGAAGGGCATCAGAGGAGGAAAGAAGGACAAAGGGAT